>NC_060885.1:3871131-4056131 GCF_014805685.1 Silurus meridionalis | reverse complement strand
ATATATATATATATATATATATATATATATATATATATATATATATATATATATATAAGCATTTATTTACAACAGACACCGCAATTATCAGTTATGTAAATAAACAATCAATAGTTTAGCAATAATCTCATATTATATATATATATATATTTATGTGAAACATTTAAAAAAAAAAGTGTTCATAAATTTCTTTTTCTTTTTAAACTGCTTTTGATAGAAATAAGCATTTTGCACCTCATCAGGATTCGTCTCATTTGTCAGCCTGAAGTGATTGATTCAAGCTGAATCTGAAACATCAAAGAAATTGCTTGAGATCATGAAAAGAAAGGGTGCAGATGTGAAGATGGACAGGGCGTCTCATGTGTCCAAAAAACATGAAGAAAGGAGCAGGACAAGGAACAGACAATGTTTTTAAAAACAGAACAGAACATATAAATAGCTTTAGCTTGCACACTCGCATTATTATACAATACCTTGTGCCAAATGTCCATGTTTGTGATCTAATAGCACAAAAATAGATACGAGATATGCATACACAGCACATTTCAGGACATAGGAGGGAATTTAGACATGCATGTGTAGTAGCTTGTGATTTTACAGCATTATATTAGAGTGTTATACTGATTATACATAAATCTACCATATTGTCTGGATTATTATTTTCAGTATTATCAGATTGAAGCTGTAAAAGCTAAACTGTATACTCCATGAGAAGAAGCCAGAGATGTGAATATGCATGAAATGTGATCATTGTGGTGTTTGTATTAAAAAGTACACTTTCATTAAGGAGCTTTTGTTGGTGGTTATGAATGAATGTATGGATGAATAAATAAATTAATAAATGGATGGATAAATGAATGAATGAAAAAATGGATGGATGGATGAATAAATGAATGGATGAATAAATGGATGGATGGAGAATGAATGAATAAATGGATGGATGGATGAATGAATAAATGAATGGATGAATGCTATTTTCCCTGGACGAGAAATTGAATAAATGAATACAATAATAAATGAACAAACAAACAAAACAATCAAAAAAATACATCCATAAATAAACAAATGCACATTTTGCCTGGAGGAGAAATTGAATGAAGTAATAAATTGAATGAATGAATGTATGAATGATATAAATCTGTCACTCAGACATCACAATGTGTGTATACATATTTTTAAATAAGATTATTAATTATATTAGCATTTTTATAACGCAGGAAAATACACACAACGCGTGAACATTATATAAAGACTCAAAAGGGATTGTTTTGAGTGTTTTCTTTAATATGCAGTTGTGGTGTTGTAGAGAAGAACAGCTGTTCATAGTATTTGTGACAGCTAGACTGAGACTAACCACAGCTCGGAGCGCGGTCCCTGGGAAAACTCTTTCCCCGACTTTTTTTTATTCGCCTGTTTTGCAGAAAGCCGTTAGCTGAAGGAGTTTACACATCAACACTCATTTAGGAGGGATATTGAAAATGATATGAAATTTAATCTCAGAGTGTTTATCGTTTTCTACATGTTTTTATTTAATTTAAATTGTATTTACGCAAAAAAATTAATTGGAGCCGACATCTAAATGTGTTAATTTTTTAGATAGTTTTTCCACAGATATGAGGTTTGTTTATTTCACTGATATTGTATTTACAAAATTAAGTCGTGAAGGAAAGCAAAAAGATTTTTTTTACAACTTGTGGATATTTTTTCCGACAAATAATTTCTCAGATAAAACATCCATAAAATCTTTAAAACCTGCCGACAATAACTACACCTTACTTTCAAACACGTTTGGTAATTTCTTTTTATTAAATATCATGTTATATATGTAGGACCTTTTTTAATAAAACCTTATTTTAAAGAAAATCGGCCAAAAGATCATGAAACATTATGTCGCAAAACCTTTAACCAAAAATCTTACCTGAAGACAAACACTCCTTTGAAATGTTTGGAACAAACCACAAGTCACGTGACCAACAGGAAGTTTATCATTCAAATTTCCGGAAGCTCGTTTTAATCACGCCCTTATTTATTTATTTATTTATTTATTTATTTATTCATTTATTTATTTATTTCCAGTGGTATTGCGATATTGACTGATGAAATTCAAGTTAAAAGTGCAACTCTGTTACACATATAATCAATTACATTTTATTTATACAGTTTATATGGTTGCTCAGAATAATGTAATTTATTCTTTTAACAATGTTATCCTAGTCATTATTAATTGCAAAAATATATACTTTTTGGAATGATTACAACTTATTTTAAGTTATATGCATGTTTTCTTCAATTCCACATTGAAACTGATATAAAACAAAAATGTTTCATAGCAAGAGTTATAACAATGAGGCAAAAATCGTAGTATTGTTCCCCATATAGAGGTTCCTAACATAATCACTGGAGCTCCATCTCCTTGTGTTCCTAGAACATCCTACAGACTTTTCTACAGGCATCAGGTTCATTTTAAACACTGAAGTAAACTTCGATGGAATGGGACTCCTCTGGAAACATCGTCTGGTGTGTAAAACTGCAGTGATTTCCTTCTACAGTATGGATGTGGTGTGTGAAATGACGTTTTGCAACCCTTCTTCATTATCAGCCACTTCACCCTTGAAAAAAACCCTGGATGTTCACAGTTTCTCAGACAGAAACATGGCCAAAGAAAACCGGCAGAGAGAAAACTTAGGCCACAGAGTTGTGTGTAGAAGTTTGTTTTGGCACCCCGGTGTTCTCCCACATTACTCGTCTCTCAGGGTTCAGGGTTGCTCAACATGCCAGCACGAGAGATCGTGACTGGTGGAAGACGTACACACTGGCTACAACGTGACTGCTGTGACTCGACAGGTACCATTCTCAACATATCTTTGGATTTCTGTTGTTTTTTCGACACATTGTTGAGAATGGCATTTCCAGTTTTATGTTTTGTTTTCTCGAGTACTATCGACTTTGTATTTCTGGAGTACTTCTGAGGGAAAAACCTTTAATTTGGATTCCCATTAGGATCATTTTGTTGTCAGACTCATTTTGTCAGCGTTTTTCAGATCCGACATGGACTGCTCGTTTACTGATTTAGCTAAACCGTTATACCGAAATTATTCATTATTATTCCTGAAATGTTTTGAGATTACATCTGATGAAGGGCTTATAAATGGCATCTGACCAATTTCATTTTAAAAATGAAAAATAACAAGTAATTTCATTGACACTTTTACCACTTTTTAACCACGAAACCTAAAAGGAAACCACGTATTGACTCCTAATGCACAAGCTGAAAGCACTATCTATCTATCTATCTATCTATCTATCTATCTATCTATCTATCTATCTATCTATCTATCTATCTATCTATCTATCTATCTATCTATCAGCATATTATCCAATATCTCATATTATTCAGGACAGCTATAAAGCGAGACAGAAAGTCTGCGCCTGGACCTATTAACTGCTCCTGGGAGTTTTAGGGTTTGACAGAGGAACTCTCTGACAGAGTAAAGATGGCCCGGGACATTGTTGTTTATAAGGTGAGCTTTCACATCAATGCTTGAGACAATATTTAGCAGAAGCATTTGAAAGTACTAACAAACTTGTAATTATTTAAATCTGCTCCGTCAGACATTTTCACAAGCAACGTTTTTAACAACGTCATTATCAACTCAAAATAATTAATAGAACATTGATTGTGTTCGCTATCAGCTGGAATGACCAGGCTACTAATTTGGATTATTTTAGTTCTACGATAGCTGGAGACCACCCGCTGAATCTGAGGATGTTCTCAACATGAACAGACATGAACAGGGTAAACTCAAGAACCATGAAAATGGATTTGGACTGTAATTACAGTTGATAACCTAAAAAATGACGCTCTATAATGGATTTGGGGTCACCTAGATGATCACGGGTTCCCTTTTGAGTTCCTCTAGAGGTTTTTTCTTTGTTACGTCTGAGGAAGGTTTTCATTGTCGTTTTTTTCCATCCGTTTTGCCATTAGGGAAAAAACTGAGAGTATACGGACTTTCTATACATTTCCAAAATTTATATTTGCAATCTATGGAATTCTGTAAAGCTGCTTGAGGACAATGTCTATTATTAATATTAAAAAATTATTAAAAATAATGTAAACAATGTTACATTGCACGTTGCACAATTTATACAAAACTTTGTATATTTGTAATTATGTCTTGTGTGTTTTTTTCCTTATATTTATTGTTTATTCTTTTCTTTATATTTATTATTTATTATATATATTATGTCATAGGCAGATGACTGTATAATCTGAATCTTCAATAGGAACAAATATAGTGACCAGAAAAGATCTAAGTATTTATATATTCTAAAAAAGCTCCTCTTAAAAAAAGCCTCAAAAGCTCTGAGTGTGGTATCTTCTCAGCCAGCTTTATAAAGAGCTTCACTCAGGACCTTTGTTGAATCACAGCTTCTTAATGGAATCTTTGAGGAACTTCAATTTTTTCAGATTTTCACATATACACATGCAAATGAAAAGAGATTTTCAACCTAGCATTTCCCGAACCTCGGTGTAGGTCCGTGTAAGGCTAGAGAAGGACGTGTTTAAATTTAAACCCGTCTTTAATTTCAATACGCATGAGGATAAATAATGTTTCAGATTTTGAATTTATTGAATGATTACCCGATTGTTGTTAAAAAGGTCCAGGCGAGACGAAACATAAATGAATCTATCAAAGCTTTGGGACGATGATGTATGGCTAAGGAAGTGAGAGAACCTAAATAATCACTCACTCGCTGAGTTCTTGATTTTTTTGGTGCTGGGATGTGTGGCCTTTCTGGATGTGTAGTTGGGGGGCAGCGCAGGAAATAATTACCCAGCAGGGGCACTGTGGGGCTCTGGGTTATAGCGGGATTATGGGAAGGGACATGCGGGGAAAGGGCCAGCCTAAACACACAGCTTCATATTAAGCACTTTACCTTTCCTGAGCCACAGCAGCTTTACGCTGCACATCTCCTGAAACACACACACACACACACACACACACACACACACACACATACACATACATACACGCACACACATACACACACACACCGCCTCAAAGCTCTGCCACACTATAAAGAGGAACGTAATGAGGAACATCGTGAGTATTTCTGACTTCAAATACACACATACAACACTGAGAGATACCACACAGTATAGAGTATGCCACATTATAACACACACACACACACACACACACATGCAAATCACATCAAAACACGCAAAGGCAGAACACACACACCAACATTACCTCATGACACTCAAATACTAAACACAAACACATTATGTAAAAATATGCAAAGGACACGAACACACGCATGCGCACACACACAAAAACACCACGCAAACATGGTACTAAAGCAAACGTAAACTAATATCATGGCTTAACATGGAAACACAGCACACACATAACATTACAACATACACACACACACACAAGAATCAAACCATAAGTGATATTTTACAGACTTATAACACACTGAGTGACAGTTATAGACGTGTATTGAGGTATAACTGCACTATCGGGTGTCACCCAGATGAGGTTGAGTTCCCATCAGAGTCTGGTTCCTCTTCAAGGTTTCTCCTTCATCCCAAATCAGGGAGGTGTTCTTCACCAACATCACCTCCAGCTTCCATAGTTGGAATAGATTTATATCTACATACAAATTTCTGTGAAGCTGCTTTGTGACAGTATCTATTGTTTAGAACACTGTCTAAATAAAATGAGACCGAATTCAATTCAGAACACAAAATATGGCACGCAGGCACGCACACACACACACACACACACACACACACACACACACACACACACACACACACACACACACACTACCTTATACCAGGCAAAGTGAGAACATGCCTGTAATTCACATCACAAATTTTGTCAGTGTGTTATTGGGGTCAATGTGTTTTTGGGGACCAGTGTTGAATTGGGATCAGTGTGCTGTTGGGGATCAGTATGTTATTAGGGTCCTGTGTGTTATTGGGGGATCAGTCTGTTATTTGGGATCAATATGTTATTGGGGACCAGTGTGTTATTTCAGGTCAGTGTGTTATTTTGTGATCAGTGTGTTTTTTTAAGGTTGATGTGTTATTTGGGGTTAGTGTGTCATTGGAAGGTATTGTATTATTGGGATCAGAGTGTTATTTGGGACCAGTTTGTTATTGGAGACACGTGTGTTATTTGGGAGCAGTGTGTTATTGGGAATCAGTGTGTTATTTAAGGTCAGTGTGTTATTGGGGACCAGTGTGTTATTCGAGGTCAGTGTATTATTTGAGGTCAGTGTGTTATTTGCCGTCAGTGTGTTATTTGAGGTCAGTGTGTTATTGGGACCAGTGTGTTATTCGAGGTCAGTGTGTTATTTGAGGTCAGTGTGTTATTGGGGACCAGTGTGTTATTTGAGGTCAGTGTGTTATTTGCCGTCAGTGTGTTATTGGGGACCAGTGTGTTATTTGAGGTCAGTGTGTTATTGGGGACCAGTGTTTTATTTGAGGTCAGTGTTATTGGGACCAGTGTGTTATTGGGACCAGTGTGTTATTCGAGGTCAGTGTGTTATTGGGATCAGTATGGTTTTTGTGGTCAGTGTGTTATTCAAGGTCAGTGTGTTATTTGAGTTCAGTGTGTTATTTGAGGTCAGTGTGTTATTGGGATCAGTATGGTTTTTGTGGTCAGTGTGTTATTCAAGGTCAGTGTGTTATTTGAGTTCAGTGTGTTATTTGAGGTCAGTGTGTTATTGGGATCAGTATGTTATTTTAGGTCAGTGTGTTTTTTGAGGTCAGTGTGTTATTAGGAACCAGCATGCTATTTGGGGATTAGTGTGTAATTTGTGATCAGTGTATTTTCGGGGATCAGTGTGTTATTGGGGACCAGTGACTTATTGGGGGTCAGAGTGGGATTGGGAATTAGTGTGTTATTGGTGGTCTGTGTGTTATTGGGGGGTAAGTGTGTTATTTAAGGTCTGAGTGTTATTTTGGATAAATTTCAAACATACCAAACATAATTTCCCATCAAGTGTTTGTGAATAGATTATGCTTTATAGGTATTATTGGTGTCCCTCTTACCTGGTTCAGATACTATCTCTCTGGGTGCATTCAGTTTGTCCAGTTTGGCTCTGTTTTGGACGCTCTTTTATTTATTATTGACTTATTACCACTTGGTCATATTTTTAGGTATGGCATTGATTTTCATTGCTGCACAGATGATACCCAGCTCTATTTGTCCTCCAAGCCAAATTGTACTCCTCTTTCCTCTTCTCCTTTGAATTGTTTAGAACAGATTAAATCTTGGTTCCCGTGCAATTTTCTCAATCTGAATATTGACAAATTAGAGGTTCTTTTGGTTGGCACCAAGTCGAATTTGTCAAAATTCTATCATTTCTCAGATTCTATTGATAATTCTATAATCTCCTCATCTTCTCAGGTTAAGAGTCTGGGTGATGTTCTTGTACATTGTCCTTTGAAAAGCATGAGAACAATATTACTCGGTCTGTGTATTTCCATCTACAGATCATCAGCCATCTTCGCCTGCTCCTCACAATCTGATTCCACAGCTATTCTTGTACATGCTCTAGTTACCTCACGCATTGATATTGTAACTCTCTTCTGTTTGGGTTGCCTCACAAACTCCTTCATAATCTTCAATTGGTCCAGAACTCGCTGCCCACTTAATTACTAGAACCTCCTCCTTTAAGCATATATCTACACTGGCTTCCTTTTAAATATCGAATAGGGTACAAGATTCTGCTTCTCAAGCTCAAATCTCTTCATAATTTTGCACCCTCATACCTCTCTGACTTGCTTTATAGCTGTTTGTTGTTTGTTATTTTTACCTAATTTCACCCCACTGTACAGTGTCTTTGAGTGTTTTAAAAGGCGCCTTTAAATAAAATGTGATAATATTATTAATATAAAGTGTGTTATTGGGAATCAGTGTGTTATTTTGGATGAGTGTGTTATTGGGGATCAGTGTGTTATTGGGGACCAGTGTGCTGTTGGGATCATTGTGTTATTGGGGATCAGTGTGTTATTGGGAATCAGTGTGGTATTCAGGGTCAGTGTGTTATTGGGGTCAATGTGCTATTGGGATCAGTGTGTTATTGTGATTAGTGTGTTATTGGGGACCAGTGTGCTATTGGGATCAGTGTGGTATTGGTGATCAGTGTGTTATTTTGGATCAGTGTGTTTTGTGGATCAGTGTGTTATTGGGGTCAATGTGCTATTGGGATCAGTGTGTTATTGTGATTAGTGTGTTATTGGGGACCAGTGTGCTATTGGGATCAGTGTGGTATTGGCGATCAGTGTGTTATTTTGGATCAGTGTGTTTTGTGGATCAGTGTGTTATTGGGGACCAGTGTGCTATTGGAAATCAATGTGTTATTCAAGGTCAGTGTGTTATTCAAAGGTAGTGTGTTATTTGAGGTCTGTGTGTTGTTGGGGATCAGAGTCTTATTAGGGACCAGTGTGTTATTTGAGACCAGTGTGTTATTTTGGATGAGTGTGTTTTGTGGATCAGTGTGCTATTGGGATAAGTGTGTTAGGAATCAGCGTCTTATTGGGGATGAGTGTGTTAGGATTCAGTGTGTTATTGGGGATGAGTGTGTTAGGAATCAGTGTGTTATTAGGGATGTGTTAGGAATCAGTGTGTAATTGGCCAGTGTGTAATTGGGGATCAGAGTGTTATTGGGGAAATGTGTGTTATTGGGGATTAAAGTGTTATTGGGGACCACTGTGTTATTGGGGATCATTGTGTTATTTGTGGTCAGTGTGTAATTTGTGGTCAGTGTGTTATTGGGGATTAGTGTGTTATTTGTGGTCAGTGTGTTATTGGGGATCATTGTGTTATTTGTGGTCAGTGTGTTATTTGTGGTCAGTGTGTTATTGGGGATTAGTGTGTTTTGGGGACCAGTGTGATATTCGAGGTCAGTGTGAATTGGGGTCAGTGTGTTATTTGGAATCACTGTGTTATTGGGTAGAAGTGTGTTGTTGGGAGTCAGTGTGTTATTGGGGATCAATGTGTTATTTGTGGTCAGTGTGTTATTGAGGGTCAGTGTGTTATTTAGGATCAGTGCATTAATAGGGGTCAGTGTGTTATTTGGGATCAGTGCATTATTGGGGTCAGTGTGTTATATGGGATCAGGGTGTTATTGGGGTTAGTGTGTTATTGGAGGTCAGTGTGGTATTGGGGTCAGTGTGGTATTTAGTATCAGTGGTATTGGGGTCAGTGTGGTATTGGGGGTCAGTGTGTTATTTGGTGTCAGTGTGGTATTGGGGTCAGTGTGTTATTGAGGGTAAGTGTGTTATTTAGTATCAGTGTGGTACTGGGGGTCAGTGTGTTATTTAGTATCAGTGTGGTACTGGGGGTCAGTGTGTTATTTAGTATCAGTGTGGTATTGGGGTCAGTGTGTTATTTAGTATCAGTGTGGTACTGGGGGTCAGTGTGGTATTGGGGTCAGTGTGGTATTTAGTATCAGTGTGATATTGGGGTCAGTGTGTTATTTAGTATCAGTGTGGTATTGGGGTCAGTGTGTTATTTAGTATCAGTGTGGTACTGGGGGTCAGTGTGTATTGGGGTCAGTGTGTTATTTAGTATCAGTGTGGTATTGGGGTCAGTGTGTTATTGAGGGTCAGTGTGTTATTTAGTATCAGTGTGGTACTGGGGGTCAGTGTGTTATTTAGTATCAGTGTGGTACTGGGGGTCAGTGTGTTATTTAGTATCAGTGTGGTACTGGGGGTCAGTGTGGTACTGGGGGTCAGTGTGTTATTTAGTATCAGTGTGGTACTGGGGGTCAGTGTGTTATTTAGTATCAGTGTGGTATTGGGGTCAGTGTGTTATTTAGTATCAGTGTGGTACTGGGGGTCAGTGTGTATTGGGGTCAGTGTGGTATTTAGTATCAGTGTGGTATTGGGGGTCAGTGTGTTATTTAGTATCAGTGTGGTATTGGGGTCAGTGTTATTTAGTATCAGTGTGGTATTGGGGGTCAGTGTGTTATTTAGTATCAGTGTGGTACTGGGGTCAATGTGGTATTGGGGGTCAGTGTGGTATTTAGTATCAGTGTGGTACTGGGGTCAGTGTGTTATTTAGTATCAGTGTGGTATTGGGGGTCAGTGTGTTATTTAGTATCAGTGTGGTATTGGGGGTCAGTGTGTTATTGGGGGTCAGTGTGGTATTGGGGGTCAGTGTGGTATTTAGTATCAGTGTGGTATTGGGGGTCAGTGTGTTATTGGGGGTCAGTGTGGTATTGATTGTCAGTGTGTTATTTAGTATCAGTGTGGTATTGGTGTCAGTGTGGTATTGGGGGTCAGTGTGTTATTTAGGATCAGTGTGGTATTGGGGGTCAGTGTTATTGGGGGTCAGTGTGGTATTGGGGGTCAGTGTGATATTTAGTATCAGTGTGGTATTGGGGGTCAGTGTGTTATTGGGGGTCAGTGTGGTATTGGGGGTCAGTGTGATATTTAGTATCAGTGTGGTATTGGGGGTCAGTGTGTTATTGGGGTCAATGTGGTATTGATGGTCAGTGTGGTATTTAGTATCAGTGTGGTATTGGGGGTCAGTGTGTTATTGGGGGTCAGTGTGGTATTGATGGTCAGTGTGGTATTTAGTATCAGTGTGGTATTGGGGGTCAGTGTGTTATTGGGGGTCAGTGTGGTATTGATGGTCAGTGTGTTATTTAGTATCAGTGTGGTATTGGGGTCAATGTGTTATTGGGGGTCAGTGTTATTTGGGTCAGTGTGTTATTTAGGATCATTGTGTTATTGGGGGTCAGTGTGTTATTTAGGATCAGTGTGGTATTGGGGGTCATTGTGTTATTGGTGGTCAGTGTGGTATTGGGGGTCAGTGTGTTATTTAGGATCATTGTGTTATTGGGGGGTCAGTGTGTTATTTGGGTCAGTGTTATTGTATAGTGTTTCATTTGATGCATGTGCAGTTTCCTTTCATTTCTTCTCTCTCTTTTTTACATTTTATCCCCCCTATTCATTTTGACATCTGCTTGACAGCTTGAGCCGAACTGCGTGGAAAAGGTCCAATAAAACCACGGCTCCGTTAATCCTGCTTCAGAAACGGCCAGAATAAAATCTACTTATGGATAATGACGCGGCATAATTAATCGCGCATGCGCAACAAAACATATACGCTTTCTTTTCCCATTGTTTTGAAGTTTCAATTTCTGGCATACATCAAAAATGCGTATTGGTAGTTTAACCAGTGTGTGTGTGTGTGTGTGTGTGTGTGGTTGAGAGAAAGAGAGCAATTCTGCAGACTGATACAGAAACTATAGCGCCCTAATATAACTCATTTGAATATTACCTATTTATTGTTAATATAATAATTAATTCTAAAAATATTTATAAATATATAATAGAAATACTTAAAAATATTTAAGTAATACGCACTATTACTACTTTTACAAAAAAAAAAATATATATATAATATAATAATAAAAATAATAAATTAAACACGTTTTTTTATTTTTTATTATTGTTATTATTTATTTATTATATATTATTTATATTTTAAGGTTAATTAAAGCTCTCGGAATTCGGTTCTGACTCATGTTTTGCACTCGAGTCCTTTTACATTTCCCCTTTTTTTTCCCCCCATTTTTTTTTTTGTTCGTTCACTCGGTGTCTCGGGTTTTTGTGTTGACGATCTGCAGCTCTCCTGCACATAAGGACTTCATCAATCATGCCAAATTACAGGCCAAGCCTCGCCATTAATGCACACGTCACCTCACATAAACAGCCTTTCCCCAATAAAGCTCTGATAAACACAGCAGAGACATCAGCTCTAACCTGGAGCAGCAGTGAAAATCAACTCCATCTCCTCCCTGACCTTCAGTCATTCACCTCAGTCCAGCATCTCCACAGTCAGAGGAAAGTGCAGAATTTATTCATTTTAATATTTTAACAAAAAAACAAAACAAAAAAAAAAAACAACCTTAACAGCAATTAAAAAAAATAATAATATGTATTTCTTGTTACAGTTTAATTAAGCAAATTAGAGATTATTTATATATATATATATATATATATATATATATATATATATATATATATATATATATATATATAAAAAAGAAAAACAGTTCAGTAATTTATTTTATTTTTTTTAAAATAAAAATGGTCATGGCAAGAAAAAAAAAAAAAAAAAAGACCCTTTTTTAGACCAAACTCCTTCTGAAGCCCGATTATTTCTCTTCATAATGACCATTTTGATCAGTTTGCGTTGTTTAGCCCGTATTTATTTATTCCCTCATTTTCGTGACACCACGAACAATACTTCATAAAACAAATAATTTCGGATAATTTTACCACTTGGTCATATTTTTAGGTATGGCATTGATTTTCATTGCTGCACAGATGATACCCAGCTCTATTTGTCCTCCAAGCCAAATTGTACTCCTCTTTCCTCTTCTCCTTTGAATTGTTTAGAACAGATTAAATCTTGGTTCCCGTGCAATTTTCTCAATCTGAATATTGACAAATTAGAGGTTCTTTTGGTTGGCACCAAGTCGAATTTGTCAAAATTCTATCATTTCTCAGATTCTATTGATAATTCTATAATCTCCTCATCTTCTCAGGTTAAGAGTCTGGGTGATGTTCTTGTACATTGTCCTTTGAAAAGCATGAGAACAATATTACTCGGTCTGTGTATTTCCATCTACAGATCATCAGCCATCTTCGCCTGCTCCTCACAATCTGATTCCACAGCTATTCTTGTACATGCTCTAGTTACCTCACGCATTGATATTGTAACTCTCTTCTGTTTGGGTTGCCTCACAAACTCCTTCATAATCTTCAATTGGTCCAGAACTCGCTGCCCACTTAATTACTAGAACCTCCTCCTTTAAGCATATATCTACACTGGCTTCCTTTTAAATATCGAATAGGGTACAAGATTCTGCTTCTCAAGCTCAAATCTCTTCATAATTTTGCACCCTCATACCTCTCTGACTTGCTTTATAGCTGTTTGTTGTTTGTTATTTTTACCTAATTTCACCCCACTGTACAGTGTCTTTGAGTGTTTTAAAAGGCGCCTTTAAATAAAATGTGATAATATTATTAATATAAAGTGTGTTATTGGGAATCAGTGTGTTATTTTGGATGAGTGTGTTATTGGGATCAGTGTGTTATTGGGGACCAGTGTGCTGTTGGGATCATTGTGTTATTGGGATCAGTGTGTTATTGGGAATCAGTGTGGTATTCAGGGTCAGTGTGTTATTGGGGTCAATGTGCTATTGGGATCAGTGTGTTATTGTGATTAGTGTGTTATTGGGGACCAGTGTGCTATTGGGATCAGTGTGGTATTGGTGATCAGTGTGTTATTTTGGATCAGTGTGTTTTGTGGATCAGTGTGTTATTGGGGTCAATGTGCTATTGGGATCAGTGTGTTATTGTGATTAGTGTGTTATTGGGGACCAGTGTGCTATTGGGATCAGTGTGGTATTGGCGATCAGTGTGTTATTTTGGATCAGTGTGTTTTGTGGATCAGTGTGTTATTGGGGACCAGTGTGCTATTGGAAATCAATGTGTTATTCAAGGTCAGTGTGTTATTCAAAGGTAGTGTGTTATTTGAGGTCTGTGTGTTGTTGGGGATCAGAGTCTTATTAGGGACCAGTGTGTTATTTGAGACCAGTGTGTTATTTTGGATGAGTGTGTTTTGTGGATCAGTGTGCTATTGGGATAAGTGTGTTAGGAATCAGCGTCTTATTGGGGATGAGTGTGTTAGGATTCAGTGTGTTATTGGGGATGAGTGTGTTAGGAATCAGTGTGTTATTAGGGATGTGTGTTAGGAATCAGTGTGTAATTGGCGGCCAGTGTGTAATTGGGGATCAGAGTGTTATTGGGGAAATGTGTGTTATTGGGGATTAAAGTGTTATTGGGGACCACTGTGTTATTGGGGATCATTGTGTTATTTGTGGTCAGTGTGTAATTTGTGGTCAGTGTGTTATTGGGGATTAGTGTGTTATTTGTGGTCAGTGTGTTATTGGGGATCATTGTGTTATTTGTGGTCAGTGTGTTATTTGTGGTCAGTGTTATTGGGGATTAGTGTGTTTTGGGGACCAGTGTGATATTCGAGGTCAGTGTGTTATTGGGGTCAGTGTGTTATTTGGAATCACTGTGTTATTGGGTAGAAGTGTGTTGTTGGGAGTCAGTGTGTTATTGGGGATCAATGTGTTATTTGTGGTCAGTGTGTTATTGAGGGTCAGTGTGTTATTTAGGATCAGTGCATTAATAGGGGTCAGTGTGTTATTTGGGATCAGTGCATTATTGGGGTCAGTGTGTTATATGGGATCAGGGTGTTATTGGGGTTAGTGTGTTATTGGAGGTCAGTGTGGTATTGGGGTCAGTGTGGTATTGGGGTCAGTGTGGTATTGGGGTCAGTGTGGTATTGGGGTCAGTGTGTTATTTGGTGTCAGTGTGGTATTGGGGTCAGTGTGTTATTGAGGGTCAGTGTGTTATTTAGTATCAGTGTGGTACTGGGGTCAGTGTGTTATTTAGTATCAGTGTGGTACTGGGGTCAGTGTGTTATTTAGTATCAGTGTGGTACTGGGGTCAGTGTGGTATTGGGGTCAGTGTGGTATTTAGTATCAGTGTGATATTGGGGTCAGTGTGTTATTTAGTATCAGTGTGGTATTGGGGTCAGTGTGTTATTTAGTATCAGTGTGGTACTGGGGTCAGTGTGGTATTGGGGTCAGTGTTATTTAGTATCAGTGTGGTATTGGGGTCAGTGTGTTATTGAGGGTCAGTGTGTTATTTAGTATCAGTGTGGTACTGGGGTCAGTGTGTTATTTAGTATCAGTGTGGTACTGGGGTCAGTGTGTATTTAGTATCAGTGTGGTACTGGGGTCAGTGTGGTACTGGGGTCAGTGTGTTATTTAGTATCAGTGTGGTACTGGGGTCAGTGTGTTATTTAGTATCAGTGTGGTATTGGGGGTCAGTGTGTTATTTAGTATCAGTGTGGTACTGGGGTCAGTGTGGTATTGGGGGTCAGTGTGGTATTTAGTATCAGTGTGGTATTGGGGGTCAGTGTGTTATTTAGTATCAGTGTGGTATTGGGGGTCAGTGTGTTATTTAGTATCAGTGTGGTATTGGGGGTCAGTGTGTTATTTAGTATCAGTGTGGTACTGGGGTCAATGTGGTATTGGGGGTCAGTGTGGTATTTAGTATCAGTGTGGTACTGGGGTCAGTGTGTTATTTAGTATCAGTGTGGTATTGGGGGTCAGTGTGTTATTTAGTATCAGTGTGGTATTGGGGGTCAGTGTGTTATTGGGGGTCAGTGTGGTATTGGGGGTCAGTGTGGTATTTAGTATCAGTGTGGTATTGGGGGTCAGTGTGTTATTGGGGGTCAGTGTGGTATTGATTGTCAGTGTGTTATTTAGTATCAGTGTGGTATTGGTGTCAGTGTGTTATTGGGGGTCAGTGTGTTATTTAGGATCAGTGTGGTATTGGGGGTCAGTGTGTTATTGGGGGTCAGTGTGGTATTGGGGGTCAGTGTGGTATTTAGTATCAGTGTGGTATTGGGGGTCAGTGTGTTATTGGGGGTCAGTGTGGTATTGATTGTCAGTGTGTTATTTAGTATCAGTGTGGTATTGGTGTCAGTGTGTTATTGGGGGTCAGTGTGTTATTTAGGATCAGTGTGGTATTGGGGGTCAGTGTGTTATTGGGGGTCAGTGTGGTATTGGGGGTCAGTGTGATATTTAGTATCAGTGTGGTATTGGGGGTCAGTGTGTTATTGGGGGTCAGTGTGGTATTGGGGGTCAGTGTGATATTTAGTATCAGTGTGGTATTGGGGGTCAGTGTGTTATTGGGGTCAATGTGGTATTGATGGTCAGTGTGTTATTTAGTATCAGTGTGGTATTGGGGGTCAGTGTGTTATTGGGGGTCAGTGTGGTATTGATGGTCAGTGTGGTATTTAGTATCAGTGTGGTATTGGGGGTCAGTGTGTTATTGGGGGTCAGTGTGGTATTGATGGTCAGTGTGTTATTTAGTATCAGTGTGGTATTGGGGTCAATGTGTTATTGGGGGTCAGTGTGTTATTTGGGTCAGTGTGTTATTTAGGATCATTGTGTTATTGGGGGTCAGTGTGTTATTTAGGATCAGTGTGGTATTGGGGGTCATTGTGTTATTGGTGGTCAGTGTGGTATTGGGGGTCAGTGTGTTATTTAGGATCATTGTGTTATTGGGGGGTCAGTGTGTTATTTGGGTCAGTGTTATTGTATAGTGTTTCATTTGATGCATGTGCAGTTTCCTTTCATTTCTTCTCTCTCTTTTTTACATTTTATCCCCCCTATTCATTTTGACATCTGCTTGACAGCTTGAGCCGAACTGCGTGGGAAAAGGTCCAATAAAACCACGGCTCCGTTAATCCTGCTTCAGAAACGGCCAGAATAAAAATCTACTTATGGATAATGACGCGGCATAATTAATCGCGCATGCGCAACAAAACATATACGCTTTCTTTTCCCATTGTTTTGAAGTTTCAATTTCTGGCATACATCAAAAATGCGTATTGGTAGTTTAACCAGTGTGTGTGTGTGTGTGTGTGTGTGTGTGGTTGAGAGAAAGAGAGAGCAATTCTGCAGACTGATACAGAAACTATAGCGCCCTAATATAACTCATTTGAATATTACCTATTTATTGTTAATATAATAATTAATTCTAAAAATATTTATAAATATATAATAGAAATACTTAAAAATATTTAAGTAATACGCACTATTACTACTTTTACAAAAAAAAAAAAAAATATATATAATATAATAATAAAAATAATAAATTAAACACGTTTTTTTATTTTTTATTATTGTTATTATTTATTTATTATATATTATTTATATTTTAAGGTTAATTAAAGCTCTCGGAATTCGGTTCTGACTCATGTTTTGCACTCGAGTCCTTTTACATTTCCCCTTTTTTTTCCCCCCATTTTTTTTTTTGTTCGTTCACTCGGTGTCTCGGGTTTTGTGTTGACGATCTGCAGCTCTCCTGCACATAAGGACTTCATCAATCATGCCAAATTACAGGCCAAGCCTCGCCATTAATGCACACGTCACCTCACATAAACAGCCTTTCCCCAATAAAGCTCTGATAAACACAGCAGAGACATCAGCTCTAACCTGGAGCAGCAGTGAAAATCAACTCCATCTCCTCCCTGACCTTCAGTCATTCACCTCAGTCCAGCATCTCCACAGTCAGAGGAAAGTGCAGAATTTATTCATTTTAATATTTTAACAAAAAAACAAAACAAAAAAAAAAAAACAACCTTAACAGCAATTAAAAAAAATAATAATATGTATTTCTTGTTACAGTTTAATTAAGCAAATTAGAGATTATTTATATATATATATATATATATATATATATATATATATATATATATATATATATATATATATATATATATAAAAAAGAAAAACAGTTCAGTAATTTATTTTATTTTTTTTAAAATAAAAATGGTCATGGCAAGAAAAAAAAAAAAAAAAAAGACCCTTTTTTAGACCAAACTCCTTCTGAAGCCCGATTATTTCTCTTCATAATGACCATTTTGATCAGTTTGCGTTGTTTAGCCCGTATTTATTTATTCCCTCATTTTCGTGACACCACGAACAATACTTCATAAAACAAATAATTTCGGATAAGTTTAGAAATAAAATGTAAGTTGCATAAAAACGATCAATGAAAAATGCGTAAAAAAGTGGCGAAAAAAAATCTTAAAACAATGTGCAACGATACGAATATAATTAATAATCAATCAATATATACATAAAAAAATAATTTACATTTCTTATGATAAAATAATGAATAATGATAGCGTTTATAACGTGCAAATAAAGAAATAAAGAAAGAACGGTTCATAGAGAAACCGGATATTACACCGACTTTTACATTTTTTATATTTTAACAGTTTTGCAGAAACATTCTCACGTATTTTTTTCGGTCCGTGTGTGTGTGTGTGTGTGTGTGTGTGTGTGTGTCACACATATCTCATCATTCTTTCAGCCGTGTGTTTTTATTGAAAAGCCGCTCTGGGTTAAAAAAATTAAATAAAAAAATAAACAAATTGAAAATCTGAACAATGAACGTGTTTAATTTTTTACAAAGAGATTTCTACAGTTCATAATATTATTTTTAATATATCTGCGTATCAAAATGAATACAATAATAAATGTAGGTAACATTTATTAAAATAAAATGTAAGCAATTGAATTAAATATCAGTAACGTCATTAGCGACTATTTTATATTTACATTTATCATATTTTTTATATTTTTTTATATGCCATTATTTGAGCATTTGAATGTATTAAACTTTAAACAACAATGCTCCAAAGCCAATACTATAAATCTATATAAAAAATATATACTTTTGAAGTCGCGATCAAAACGATGAGGCAAAAACCCCGCCCCTAACTCCGCCCTTTAATAATAACCTTAACCCTAATAAATATTTGCTTTTCCTACAAGTTTGACTTCGTGTATAGAACAATAAATCAGTCCTTATTTCAGTTTATTTCCTCTTCTTTACTTTGTAGTTTTATTCTAAATATTATTTTAGAAATCAGTAATTTTATTCTGAATTCTAGATCTAATCACTGATCCTTATTAAAATTATATATACACACACTGTATATATAAATCACCTTTTTATCAGGTTCAGATACATTTTTCCATAATTACACATCATTTAGCAGAAACATGGTACTTTCCTCAGTGAGGTGATTTGTGGACACCTGAGCAGAAGATCCAAATTCTCCAGTCGACATTTAGTTATAGTATCCTGCACTCTTCTGGGAAAATGTTCCACTCGATTTCAGGGTGTGTTTCATCAGTCAGCAGGATGTTAGTAAAGTCATGTATGGTTGTAGGTGAGGTGAGGAGGTCTGGTGTGCAGTCGACGTTCACATGCACGTTCTCAGGAAGCTGTTCCTCGCCACAGGCTCGCTCATTAGGGACGAACACAATTATAAAAGCTGCTTTGAGACAATGTGCATTGCTAAAAGCGATAAAGAAATAAAAAAAATCTTCCCACATCTTCCCACCTGTGTGCAGTATATCTACATGAAGATGGCTTTGTGCACAGGAGCGTTGTCCTGCTAAATCAAGTAAAACAGACTTTTTATACAACTGTGTAAAAAGCTCCAAACACAGGATTGTTTTTATGCTTTGCACCATTTTATTTAATTTTTGTATACAATCTAGAAGTATTTAGTCCAGTGTCATCATTCAGAAACCTCTTAAACAAAACAATTAGCATTTTTAATTCATTCATTTGCTAATAGTATTAAATAAATCTGGTCAAACGGCGTCGGTTCAGCGTTGGGGATTTTTCTGCTGTCAGCAGAACTTCATTTGTCGTGATCTTTCATTGTTCTGTCCTGTAAGGCCTCTTGGAAAGATTTATAAAAACAAAAACAAACAAACAAAAGAATAAATAGGCATGTGCCGGTATCACAAGAAAATAAAAAAAAAAGGAAAAATGTAAAAGTGTGAACGAACTCCATGGTGTCTCACGGAGTCCGTTAGATCTTCATGTCTAGTGCATGTGACACGTATTTACTCTCGATGCTCAACCACGTTCAGCTCGAATGATCGTGGGACGTGTGCTGAAAATATAGTGCGAGGGTTTACAGGCACAAGCCTCCTACAGGCATATAATAATAATAATTAATAATAATTAATAATAATAATAATAATAATAATAATAAGGCCAAATCATGTGATCAAGTGGAATCATATGGATTCCTCTAGAATTTCTTTCCAGAACAGTAAAATAATAAAAAAAGAAATAATAAAATAAAAAAAAAAAAAAAAAAGTCACCAGATACAAACGGGACTTTTGTTTGCATCGTTAGTGTTCGTTTACTTCTTGATGAAGGACATCAGCGATGTGAGTGGTTTATGAGTGCGTGTGTCCGCGTGTACGAGACGGAGGAGGAGACGTGGCAAAAAAATGTCCTAAGTGCAAAAAGGCAGAAGTCCCGCATTAATAAAAAGGGAACGTTTATTTTAAAAAAAAAAAAAAAAAAAAAAGTAGCTAAAATATTGAAAAATAAAATTATATATATATTTCTATATAAACCTCTTAAATATGTACATGATGTGCAAATAAAATCGGGTCGTATTACACACACACTACATACGAGAACGTGTAGGAGGTCGAGTCAGTGCGCACGCTTCCTTTACAGCATTACGATTGGCACTACTGTGGAGCTCCTTCGGATGTGCATAAACCCAGAAAGAAAAGAGAGAAAGAGAAAGAGAAAGAGAGAGAGAGAGAGAGAGAGAAAATATATACAATATGACAGATAAAAAGATTTCCTTGGGTTAAAGTGCTCTTCAGCGGCCGAACTGCAACACAGCAGAAGCAACGACGGAATATATAGGCAGCTTGAGGGTGTGTGTGTGTGTGTGTGTGTGTGTGTGTGTGTGGGGGACACTTTAGAAGCTACACATACACACCGTGGTGTTAGACAGCGAACAAGGACGGAGGGATTGCAGAAAAATCGAGTCCGTCGGGCTAGACGTCTAGACGAAAAAAGAAAAAAAAAAAAAAAAAAAAAAAGGTTCGACAGTGTTAGAATTCCACTTGTATTTAAGATAAAGGGATCATCACAGGTGTGGGGCGGGGCAACAGCCTGGACGATGAGACGCCCTGCACGTATTCACACCTTATTTACGAATACGCCGTAGGAGAAAAAACCCCCGATGAGCAACCCAGGGCCCTCTGGGGAACCAGGCTGAACATGAATCTTCATATCCATGTGGGGTTTCGCGCCTCGTTACGTGTGCTCCGTTATAATCTCTTCACACGTGTGGTGATTATTAGGTCGATTTCCTTCATCATTGCCATCGAAAAATATATCAAAGGCTTTTCGGTTCTATCCGGGTCTTTTTTCTTTTATGGATATAAAACGAAGAGGAAAGAGGCGGAGACGTGGAACGAACAAAAAACAAAAGAGAAATGGCTTCATTAACGGACCAGACGTCTGGAATATTATAAGCGAGCAAACACGAGTTTCGCGTCGAGTAGCTACATGGCTCTGCGTGGTTTTTCAGCTGCGATTGAGGTGCTACCCTTTTCGCCTCGGGTTGCTAAGGCAACCGGTGGTTTGCGCGTGTGTGATTGTGTGTGTTGCTGTCTGGCTTTCCCAACGCTATACTAAAGAACACCTCTAGAGGTCAGCGTCCATTTCGCATAAACGTTTCAGTGGCGTAGCCGAGGGTTTTATTGGCCGGTGTGTGTGTGTGTGTGTGTGTGTGTGTGTGTAAGTCATCTGCTAGGCGGCGACATGGCCGATCAGATAGATGTTGTCATACAGGTGGCCCACGAAGTCCTCGCTGATGTTTTGCGCGGCGCGGCGCGTGTTCCGGATGAACTCGCGTTTCGACATCTTGTTCTTCACGTGCGGGCTGCTCAGGTCGATGGAGAGCAGGATGAGCGAGTAGCACAGCACGTACACGGCATCTGCAACACAACGAAAACTTATTTTTCAATACTTAGACATAATAATTGATGCCGATAGATTTCTCTGGCCTAAGCCCCGCCCCCTTGTCCTGAAGAAACCCAAAGAGAACGTCTTTATAAACACGTGAAAAAGGTTAGACAGCCGTCAGTCTGGTTTGCACGCATCTGATGATTTTGGAACGAGAGATGGATCATCAGTGGACCGGAAACGTGGAAGTAGTTACGAGATTTTCAGTAGTTTAGAGATTTTGTGAGATGCAGATGTCGTGTGAATAAACGAAACACTTTTTCGGGAGTCGTTCCGGTGCGTGTTCTTTGGAGGAACATCACACACTGCTTCCTGGATTGGATTAATGCCTCGCTCTGCTAACACTATAATCCTGCAGACTTTACTGTGGCTTTAGAGAAGACAGCCACGGCTATAAAGCCAAGCCAAGCTTCAATTTCCACGTGAGGAACCATGTGAAGCCAAATAAACCCGGGTCCTTCCTTTTTACTCAATTCCGATTGGTCAGAAACGTGCCGAATCATTTGCTCGTTGCTATAGGAACAGCGCTCAAGGATTTGCAGGCTGGGCGATTCACGAAAACCACGTATAAACACTGCTCTTATTTTAGGTGATGTCCATGGAAGGAGCCTCGAGCACTTTGGAAATTTGGACTGACGTGGCCCGGGTTACGCTTTGGGGATTCTCATGACAAGATACGAGTAAAAATAACATCATTCATTTAAAAAAAAATAAAATAAAAAAAAATAAAAAAAATAATTGTTAAAGTCGATAACAAACAATAAACAATTTAAAAAAAACACTATGTGAAGTTATAGAAGAATAAATAAAGTCTAATTCAACATGGAATCAGAATCTCTGCTTCATCACACGTCTCTGTCCCGGATCGGTTTCCTGAAAGAGAGAGTCTGGGAGTCTTTTTTTTTTTTTTCTCTCAACTGTTTTTGTGAAGCATTCTCTTTTTTTTTTTTTCCCCCCCAATAACTTACAAGTACATAATTTTTTTTCAAAATCTCTTAGTTTTTTAAAAAAAAAAAAAAAAAAAAGGAAAAAAAAAATTTGAATTAAATAAATTAAAACATTGTTGATAAAGCACTATATTATATATTATATAATTTATTTATTTTACAAGGAGAATACATTTTAGCTATTTAATATATATATATATATATATATATATATATATATATATATATATATATATATATATAAATAAATAAATAAATAAATAAATATAGTGCTTTATCAACAATGTTTTAGCTTTTTTTCTATTTTGTACAATACAAGAATCAAAATGATTTAGTATCAAACTTGGGGGAAAAAAAAAAAAGTGATTATACTTTTATTTTTTTGCATCTAGAACAAGAAAACCTATAAATTATCAAAATTTAATCATTTTCTTTTAAGACGCAAAACAAACATCCAATCAAAAGGCTTCATCAAATAAAAAATTGTTTAATAGAATTTTTTCTTCATCAAAATATAAAAAAAAAAAAAAAAATCAATAAAAATGACGAGATGATCAATTAAAGCGTACTGTGACATCATTTATCACAATATTGACATTACAAGCAGCATTATTTTTATTTATATTTTGTATTTTATTATTTTTAATTATAAATTTAATGAGCCACAAGAATTAATTTAAGGATCTTCACCATGTAAAGACAAAAAATTAAAAATAAATTTATTCTTACATAAAATACGGCATAAAATGAATAATCTTTGGTCACAGTGCATTTGTTGTGATATAATAAGCATGTTATTTTTTGTAAAAAAAAAAAATTTGTAATTTTTTTTAAATAGGAATGTCATGAAATTTTTTTGTATTTATTATTAAAATCCATTAAACAATGTTGCCATCAGATTTGTACAGATCGCACAAGGAATATTGTTGTGATGGTCTTCGAGAGTATAATTAATGTGATCTGTTTGTTGCGACTCACCAGGCGTGAGGCCGACGTCCCGGACCAGCGCGGGGTTACAGGCACAGAAACGGTGTGAGAACTTGGTGATGAGCGTCTCCAGGTACTCGCCGCGCTCCTCGGGCGCGTGGATGTGTCTGAAGAAGTCCCTCAGCGCGTTGGGGAGGAACTGGTTACTGAAGTTGTGTAGTGTGACCAGCTCGTCCAGCACGTCTCGGCTACAGGGGGGGGTTTGATCAGAAGGGGTGGGGAAATTCAATAATACTGCTTTTATAATGGCGGATAAATAACTAGATTTCAGATTTTATGATTAAAATTCACCAGCCAGTAATGTAGATAAAAATGGTAATGAGAAGGTCATCGGTATTTGTTGCACATTTAAAGAAAGGGGTGGGGGAGAGAGAAAAAAAAAAAAAACCTTGCGATTTCGCGGTATGCTGTGACCGTTAAAGTAAAAATTAAATATCAAATAGAAAATATGAAAAAATTAATATTTTATTTTTAAGGAAATTTTACAATTTATATTTTTTCTACTCTTAAAAGGCCATAAATCTCCTTGTATTCTACAGCTTGTGACCTGGAATTTTTTTTTTTTTAATATTAAATTAATATTTAAGGCCATACATCTTATGTTTGACATTTTATTTATTTATTTGTGAATCTTTTTTTATTTTTAATATGGGGGGTAATAGGAAGGCTTAAGTGTTATAGTGGTATAGTCCTTACAAAAAAAAATAAAAAATATAAATAAATAAATAAAATACACAAAAAAACCTTCAAAAAAACTAAAAGAGAAACAGAAAGATTGATTAACAAACCGTTCGTCGAGATAAATACGCAGCATCTTCCAGTTCAGCGTTCTGGTGTAAAATATAAACTTGGCGATTTCCTTCGGATGGTCCAGGAGAATGCTTTTGGACATGAGGTAAGCGATACCCTACACACAGAAAGAGAGAGAGAGAGAGAGATTCAGGTCGAAAACATGCAGTAGAACCCGAAAAGCTGTGTGACTTTAGCTAATGACATTCACAAAGCTATAAAACATGAACGGCTTGCACGCTCTCACGTCGTTAACCAGAACGCTGGAGCGCCCCGACGCCGGCCTCTGATCTTAGCGGTGAAAAGAAGCAGGCGTGTTATCGTGAGAACGTGGCGTGCCGGTTCTGCTCACCTCCTCAGGGTTAGCGTTGAACGTCAAGCTTCCTTCATCAAGCTGCATGTAGAGTTTTCTGTAGGAGAAGCCGGGGGGAAGAAGACGGTTGTAGATGGAACAGTGACCCCAAGTGGACTTGCACAAGCTGAAAGAGAAAAGGGGATGGGAGGGGAAGAGAGAGAGAGAGAGAGAGAGAGAGAGAGAGAGAGAGAGAGAGAGAGAGAGAGAGAGAAAGATAAGAAAATCAGCAGGAAAACCTGAGAAACAATTAAATTTTTTCAGAATCAAGCATAAAAAAATAAAAAAGTCACTATAATAAGGCTGAAACGATTCCCCTGAAAGTAACCTGAATACAAAAAAATAAATAAATAAAATGCATTTTAAAAAAAATGAATTAAATAAATTACTCTGCATCGTTCAGTCCCTTTCACTACACATGGAGCATTGTGTTTCCCCACGGACCTTTATGACTGACACACCACTTGTTAAACTATGAAACGCTCTGGACGAGTAAACAAACAGTGCATAGTGAAAAATGGAGAGACGGGAAAAGAAAAAAAAAAAAAAAAAAACAGCAAGGGGCGAAGAAAAGATTCATATAGGATCCAGTTTCCTCCACAAAAATAAAAAATGTGCCCAATTCCGACTTTATTTCTGGCAGAGTTTATATTCCTTCGCAATTTTCTTACAATTCCCCCTTTTTATTTTTAGTTCAATCAGGCAGTCTCTGTAGTGCCAGCTTTTACACCGTACAGTGCATTACTTTTTTAGAAAAAATCTGAAATGTATTTGTATATACAGTATTTATTTATATATTTATGATTTATTTATATATTTGCATTTTGATGTATTATAGCAAACAATGCACTAAAAGGGTTTAGTTTTCACAGATATCCCTGAATGCAATTTCAGCAATAAAATGTGACCTTTTCTATAAAGGAAACAACTTACTTTTAATTTACTTTGCAATAGTAAATAAATAAATAAATAAATAAATAAATAAATAAATAAATAAATGAAATAATGAAATAATGAAATTAAAACGATGCTCGTTCAGAGTGTGAGTTTTGCTGAAGTATCAGAAGAGAAAAGTATTTGTACATTTATTCTATAGCGATAATAAAATTTATTATAAAATATTCAGATAAAGAAACTTTCGCATGGATTCACGTTAGTTTTTCCACTTTAGCGGTTCTGCTCCGGCTGCTTGTGTGGATGAACTGATTAATAGTTGAAAATGGAAGTTACATTAAAATGAATCAACACGATAAAAACATCACGATATGAGTATTTAAGGCACATGTCCTTATTCAGAATCATTCAGATTTGCCTCTCATTCCTACACAGGGGCCCAGGAGTGATGGCTTAGTAAGGATTTAAACATGAACCTCTGATCTAAAGTGCAATGACGGCCACTTCTGATTAAGACGGAGGGATAAAATGATGGCACAAGAGGTCTATCATGATGGACGGATGGAGGGATTCATTGGTGGAAAAACGATTGAATGGATAGATGAATGAACATAAGTGGACAGATTGGTGGTTCAGTGGAAGACTGTGTATGTGGACAGACGGATGTGTGCGCAGATAAATAGATGGAGGGGATTTAGGTTTGTAAATAGGCCACCGATACACTTCTGGTTAGATGTTAACTGCATTTCATTGGCTCTGTATAATGACAATAAAGTTGAATCTAATCTACTAGATTTGAATTTGAATGATGGGACAGATGGATCTGTGGACAAAAAGATGGATAGATGGGTATGTGGAAATATGGATGCAGGTATGGGTATGTAGGTGATTGGATAATATAAACTTTTCTGTTCTTTAATGGGGTGATCGGTTTAATTTTCTCACGACGGACATGTATGTGGACGGATGGAAAAATATACGGACATGCAAACAGACGGGTAGACAGACGGGCAGACGGACAGGCAGACACAGCTGTAGATTTACACACACTCACCCCTGCCACAGGTACTCGTCGTTGCCCAGGTCTTGCCACACGCAGGAGGCCAGGCACAGGTCGGTGGCGTTCAGGTAGGACAGGATGGTGATGCTGAGCTCAGGGGGCAGCATGTCCAGGTCTATGAAGCCCTGCTCCTCTTTGGCCTTGCGCATTCGCAGCAGGTGCCCGATGTCGGCGTGACACTGTGGCACACGGCGCGAGTGCGGCGGCGTCTCGTTCAGCAGCTCAGTCATCCTGCGCCGACGCTCGCTGCGCTGGAGGAAACACTGCTCGCTGTACTCCTGCTGCAGCTGCTGGTTCCTCGCCACCCTCCACAGGCCCTGACCCATCTGCTGACCTCAACCAGCACACACACACACACACACACACTTATTTCCCTTATTCGGACCAGGCAAATGTCCCCACAACATTAGAAATTCCCATCCGCATGGGGACATTTTATCTACAAGGAGGCACTTCAGATCTGTTGGTCCAAATTCAGGAGTTAAAAAAAAAAAAATATATATAAAATAATCAATAACAATAAAAAAAATAAAGTATCAATCACCACTTGAGCCGTATCGGAAACACCATTTGTCTGTACGCACGTGCAAAAATGTGTTTGTCTGATATTTTGAAACAATTTACGTCGGTATTTAATCAGCATTTTATTTTTATTAAACTTAAAAAACACAAAAATGGCGTATAAAAAAAAGAAACTAGAGTTACATATTATAAAATTGTAAATATGTATACCAGTGGTGAAATAGTTCTTTAATCGCGATATAAAATACACTTTTTAAAAATGACATTAAATTGATAAAATTAAAAAAATTTAATTAAAAAATTTAATTAGTTGACATTTGTTAGACCCCATTTGGGGTAATCCAGAGGTGTATAAAAGTGTGTGTTTTTTACATTTAATTACATTTATTTATTGTTTTTATTTGTATTTGAGAAACACACAATGAATGAATTCCTTTATTCACGCCGACATGCAGAATTGTCAAGAATTTCTGCCTTTAAGAAAGAAACTTGAAGCTGTACATAAAACGCAACAGAATATACTTTTAATACTATCAAGTCACTGCTTTAGAAACCATGACGCAGTAGTAAACGCAAAACCCTGATCGCGACTGCGAAAACAGGAAATGAGTCAAAACCTTTTGACCAATCAGAATCCGGGGTTCAACTGAGTGGCATCGTATAGATCAAAGGCTATATTCGTGCATGGAGTATAAAAAGAACAAGAAAAAAATAATACATAAACAAAAGCTCCTTATTGTGTGTGTGTGTGTGTGTGTGTGTGTGTGTGTGTGTGTGTGTGTGTGTGTAATGACTCAGAGAGAAGCTATTGGACCTGCTCAGTAACATTTTCATCATTCATGTTCATTTCATCATATTTTCAGTAAACGTAAAAAAAAAAAAAAAAAAAAACCCAGCCTGGATAAAACCAGCTCACTTTTTTTGTTTTTAATCCAGTACACACGTACGTGCTTCTACGTTTGTTTATTTATTTCTTCATATAAATGTAAAATATTTCTTTCACAACAAAACTCAATTAGTTTATCAGTCTAAAATAAATAAATAAATAAATAAATCACACCTCTGTCCAGGACTCTAATAAACTACACTAAACTACCAACATTTTACAACCTCTCTCAAGTAAAAACAAAAAAGTAAATAAAGACAAGAAAGTCAGAAAATAAGTGGACAGATATTTTACACTTACAGATAAACTGATAGACAGAGACACAAGCCAGACAGGTAAGATAGATAGAATCTGTAGATAGAAAGACAGACAGATGGATAAACAGATGTGATGTGATCAGCAGTAGGAAAGTGGTAGCTCAGGAGGTTAAAGTGAAACTTCTCTAAAGGTTGAGAGCTCATTACTGTCTAAATAACTGGTAACAAAAGTGAGTACACCCTCAGGTGAGAACGGCTGTACGTGGTGTAACCGGGGAAAGTCACGTGTCCTAGTCATCATGTTTTTGTCTGCTTGACAGAACCAGACAAATGTGTGTATCGTGTATTAGAGCAGTTCAAATTCTGTGCAAGTCGAAATTCTCTCTGGATGTTCTCCATGGACCTCATGGTAAAGAATCTCTGAGGATTTGAAAATTTGAATTGTTGCTCTCCACAAAGATGCTGAGGCTGTAAGAAGATCAAAAACACCCTGAAACTGAGTTACAGTACAGTGGTCAGGGTCATACAGATGTTTTCCAACACGGGTTCCACTCAGAACACCTCTCAAGGGTCCTTCAGAGAAGTTGAGTCCTCGTGCTGTGCGTCAGGTGCAGAAGCTGCTTCATAAAACACTTCATGAGTGCTGCAGCGTTGCTTTAGAGGTTGCAGAAGGTCCACTTTTTAGTGCTCAGACCATACTCCACACACTGAAACAACAAGGAGGAAGCCTCTTCTGAAGCTGCTCACAAAAACCACAAACCGTTTACTGTCCAAGAGTATGAATTACTGGGACCATGTCCTGTGGTCTGATGAGTCCAGGATAAACTTCTCTGGCTCAGATGGTGTCTGTGAGGAAGAGTAACAAGACTATTTGTGTCTTGTCTACAGTCAAGCATGGTGGTGGCACAAACATGGATTCCAACATGTACTGTGAGATTCTGAAGCAGAACATGATGCCCTCACTTCAGAGACTGGGACGAACTGCAGTTTTCCAACATAATAACGACCCCAAACAAGATGACGAGTGCCTTGCTGAGGAAGCTGAAGGTGATGGAGTGGAAAAGTTTGTCTCTGATGTCATTATAAAGGCGTGGATGAGGATTACAGCAACAACCTGTGCAGCTCTGGTGAATTCCAGGTCCAGGAGGATGAAAACAGTGCAACATAACAAAAGGTGCTCAAGATATTGACACGTTCGACACAGTTCTGACACGTTTACTGAGGGTGTACTCACTTTTGTTGCCAGTTATTTTGACAGTAATGTCTGTATGTTGTTATTTTTAGAGGACAGTAAATCTGTACTTTATACAAACTGCACAATGAGACTCTAAAATATGTTTCATTTCTATAGTATTGTCCCTGGAGAAGAGATTTTGTGAGATACTGTAAATTAAAGTCTGCCAAATACCATGGATATGAGTGCGAATGCAAACGTAGATCTTCATGTAGACAGAACAGGACAATAATTCACATCAGACACAATTATATCAATTAAAAATGGATCATCTGATCAGATTCTGCCTCGAGAGTCCAAACTCATGATTGTGAGGGACAGGAATTGAGAGGTGAATGTTGTGTATCT
This sequence comes from Silurus meridionalis, assembly GCF_014805685.1. Taxonomy (NCBI): domain Eukaryota; kingdom Metazoa; phylum Chordata; class Actinopteri; order Siluriformes; family Siluridae; genus Silurus; species Silurus meridionalis. Next base: position 4,026,352 of record NC_060885.1, on the reverse strand, counting down.
CAACATGTTCGTTCTTTCTTTCTTTCTCTCTCTCTCTCTCTCTCTCTCTCACACACACACACACACACACACACACACACACACACACAGTAGTTCTGTTCTGAGATTTCTGGTAATTTTAGTCAACACATGTGTTTAGAGTAAATACTGACTCAGCATCATGTATCTGCACAATCATTCAGGCAAATTCAGGTACACGTACACACACACACACACACACACACACACACACTTCAGGTCACTCAGGACACCTGCTATAGCAGATCGTTTGTTTACATTTGCATTCTGACTGCTGGCCTCAAACTCAAGTCTAAAGTCATGTTTTAATACCAAATAAAAACCAATAAAAATCCTAACGAAGCGGTAAAAAGATGAAAAACACAAATCCGAACTGTTTTGCTTTGATTTCGCTTTAAAACAGCAACAACAAAGTCGCCATTCCATGCCAAGTTAGATTGACGTACACCCATAAGCCCCGCCCTCTAAGTACGCGATTGGCTTACAGACAAGTCCATCAAGCCAACTAGCTATTTGATTGGCTCCTCCAAACGCCACTTCACCACGTATTGTTAGGGGGCGGCACCGCCCACCACCTTACCTGTGTGTTGTTGGGGCTTTAATTCTACCGCCGCCGCGACGAAAGAAAAGCGCCTGTCTGTGCGTTCACGGAGCGAAAATGTCCTTCAGCCTCCGCACTCAAGCGAGGGGCGCATTTCCAGCACAGTCGCCCGGCGTCCAAACTCCACGAACTCCCGCTGCTCCCTGAGCGACTCCGCACTCTGACGCTCGAATCAGCTTTAATCCGCTCGGCCACGCCCCCTCTTCCGCTTAGCCACGCCCACTTGTCATTACACGAACAGCATTTATTATCAAACGCAGCAAAACGAAAATGCAATTAAAATCATTCCGTTTGTAAATAAACACTTTTCTAATGGGGGAAATATCGAAAATAGGGGATTGTTAATTTTTTTTTTGCATTAAAAAAAAAAATTCCAACTTGGCATGCTCTGTTGTCAATTTTGACGTTCGTTGTTTTAGTTGGATGTGACGTCATTCCCTCTATCTGAAGAATGACATCCGCATTTTCGATTGAGTGTAGTCTTTTAGGATGAGTAAGAAAAAATAAAACATTTACAATTAATAAAAAAAATAATGCAAGCTGTAAATATGTATTTCTGATCATTTATATTGATTTATATTATATTTTATTACCTGGTATATTTCAGGAAACTAAATTGGATCAATTGGTTAAGATGTAATATGTTATTACAGTTAAAAGCGCAGGAAAGATTAAGTGAAATGATATTTAAATTACATTTTTGTAGGTATAAAAGACCCACAGACAGACAGACAAGTGAAATAGATAAACACAGATAGGCAGATAAAGTAGATATTAGTATAGTTATTTAAATAGATAGACACACAGACAGACAGACCTATAAACAGACAGGTGAAGTAGATATTAAGACAGACAAATGAAATGGATAAACACACCAACAGACAGACAGATAGACAGACAGATAGACAGACAGACAGACAGATGAATTAAATATTTAGACAGACAGACAGACAGACAGACAGACAGACAGACAGACAGGTGAAATTAACAGACAGACAGATGAAATGGATGGACCCACGGACAGACAGACAGACAGACAGACAGACAGATGAATTAGATATACAGACAGACAGGTGACATTGACAGACAGACAGACAGACAGACAGACATATGAATTAGATATACAGACAGACAGGTGACATTGACAGACAGACAGACAGACAGACAGACATACAGACATACAGACAGACAGATAAAATGGATAGACCCACCGACAGACAGACAGAGAGAAATATAAATTAGATATTTAGACAGACGGACAGACAGACAGACAGACAGATGAAATTGACATAAAGACAGACAGACAGATGAAATGAATGGACCCACGGACAGACAGACAGACAGACAGACAGGCGAATTAGATATACAGACAGACAGGTGACATTGACAGACAGACAGACAGACAGACAGACAGACAGACAGACAGATAAAATGGATAGACCCACCGACAGACAGACAGACATATGAATTAGATATTTAGACAGACGGACAGACAGACAGACAGACAGATGAAATTGACATAAAGACAGACAGACAGATGAAATGGATGGACCCACGGACAGACAGACAGACAGACAGACAGACGAATTAGATATACAGACAGACAGGTGACATTGACAGACAGACAGACAGACAGACAGACAGACAGATAAAATGGATAGACCCACCGACAGACAGACAGAGAGAAATATGAATTAGATATTTAGACAGACAGACAGACAGACAGACAGACAGACAGGTGAAATTGACATACAGACAGACAGATGAAATGGATAGACCCACGGACAGACAGACAGATGAATTTAGACAGACAGACAGACAGACAGACAGACAGATGAAATGGATAGACCCACAGACAGACAGACAGACAGACAGACAGACAGACAGACAGACAGATGAATTAGATATTTAGACAGACAGACAAACAGACAGACAGATGAAATGGATAGACACACAGACAGACAGATGAAATAGATAGACAGACAGAAATACGAACAAAATTAATAGACAGAAAGACAGTTTTTGTTTTTATTCAATGAAAGAATTTTTTGCGAATGTGTCAATGTGAATCTGCACTTAGCGTTAACGGATCACTGCATAGAAACCGAACAAAGCGGTCTGAACTAAAATGTCTTCGGTTCTCTCTCCTAGTGCACTATGTAGGGTGTATATTACATTAATTTGGTACACTAGGTAGTGCACTTATGTAAGATGTACTGAGCGAATTGGAATGTAACTATAATCTGTTCTTACTCGCAGGTCGGAGTAAAGTGAGTGAGTATTGGAGGAAACTGAACCTGAATAATAATAATTATATTTTGAATTGTTATCAGTTCGTGGAGGAAATAAAACGCGCTGTTTGTATTTATGAAGTTTATTTAACAGCCTTCCGGCTAACAGACGAGTGTGTTTGACTCCGGAAGTGTAGTTTGAGTGAAGAAGAAGAAGAAGATGGCTACAGGTGATGTGAAAGGAAGTCTGAGGAAACTGCAAGCATCACTCCGATCTATAAAATACCCCAGAGATGTGGATTATCAAGGGTAGGATATACCTTTACCTTTTAGATAAAGAGTAGACTTTAATTAGGAAATCACAGCTTTGTGATTGATGTTTCACTGCTTTTTTATAATGGGGTGTAGTAAAGGTGCAACAGGAAAAGTGCGAGTTAATGAGTCGAGTAGGAAGATGAGTCGGCTCTTTGAGGCGGTTGTTTGAGTCGGCTCTTCGATGCCGCTTTTTGATTCTGTTCTTTTGAATCGTTTTTTTAAGTCGGGGTTTTTAAATCGGATCTTTGAATCGGATATTTGTATCGGCTCTTTGAAACTGCTCTTTGAGATGTAATATAGACAGACAGATGGACAGACTGATAAAAAAAGACAGACTCACGCATTCACTAACTGAATCACTCACAGACTCACTGAGTCACTTACTTACAGACTCACTGAATCACCCACTTATAGAATCACTGAATCACTCACTTACAGACTCACTGAATCACCCACTTATAGACTCACTGAATCACTCACTTTTAGACTCACTGAATCACTCACTTATAGACTCACTGAATCACTCACTTACAGACTCACTGAAACACTTACTTACAGACTCACTGAATCACCTACTTACAGACTCACTGAATCACCTACTTACAGACTCACTGAATCACTTACTTACAGACTCACTGAATCACTTACTTACAGACTCACTGAATCACTTACTTACAGACTCACTAAATCACTCACTTACAGACTCACTGAATCACTCACTTACAGACTCACTGAATCACTTACTTACAGACTCACTGAATCACCTACTTACAGACTCACTGAATCACCACTTACAGACTCACTGAATCACTTACTTACAGACTCACTGAATCACTTACTTACAGACTCACTGAATCACTTACTTACAGACTCACTAAATCACTCACTTACAGACTCACTGAATCACTCACTTACAGACTCACTGAATCACTCACTTACAGACTCACTGAATCACCTACTTACAGACTCACTGAATCACTCACTTACAGACTCACTGAATCACTAACTTACAGACTCACTGAATCACTTACTTAAACGAGAGACATGTAACCTTTATGTAATGCTCTAGTAGATGTTTGTTCCACCAGATTCCACACACTTGCATGAACCTGATACATTCACATTTCTAGCATTTGGGACATGCCTTTGTACCGAGTATACCGAGTGGCAGCTTGATGGTGCTGAGAAGTCTAATGGTTTAACCACTGAGCAACCGCCTCCTGATAGAGACCCTGATTCATTTTTTTCCATCCATGGCAGGTTATCTAAAGGAGATCCATCATGCTGTCTGCCCATCATGAGCTACACCTTCACCTCCTTCTCCACTGCTGTAGCTGAACATCTGGTGGAGCTCGGCATCGAGCTCACAGGGAAAAACGACCTTAGCTTCATGGAGTCTGTTTACAAGGTCAGTCAAAAGTTTTTACACCCTCACGTATGAAGATACTACTGACTTTCACAAACCACCGTATCTGGTGTGTATGGTGGATTGTAATAATCTTCATGCACAATGAAATACTGACTATGAGAATCTCTTACATTGTTGGTTGGCTTTATTAGACTTGTAGCAACGGCAGCGTGTGTGTGTGTGTGTGTGTGTGTATGTGTGTTTGTGATTTAGGTCCTGCGAGATCTCTTCAGTTATAAACCCCTGCTGACCAAGCAGCAGTTCCTGCAGTCGGGTTTTGCCGAGAGGAAGATCTCACTTATCTGCGACATCATCGGCTTTGTTTTGGAGAAACACAAACAGCTCACAAAAGGCACCAAGGTGTGGCTCGTGTTTCCCGCTTCTCTCGCTTCTGATGTACAAACTCATACGGACAAAATGTATCAGTTTATGACCATGTCCATCACAATTCACGTTTGAGTTCACCCCAGAACACTTGATTATTACCAGAGCTTGGTGTTAACCTTCACTCTGCTTAGATGTTGTTCCACTAAATTCTGAAGTGTGCTCTTTTAAGGGTTTTAGTGAAATCAGGTGAGGAGGTGTGGAGTGCAGTCAGCGTTCCAATTCATCTTATTCAATAGGTTTGAGGTTAGGAAGCCATTCAAGATCTTCTAAAGCATCAACCCATGTACACCAGATCTTCATGGAGCTGGCTTTGTGCACAGGGGCGTTGTCATGCTCGAACAGGCCAGGTCACATTACACAGAGTGGTTTACTCCTTAATTAGCTTGTGTTTATTAAATAAAAACAGTAAGCGTAACACCACTGACTCTTTGAACGTGATTGAAAACGACTTGCCTTAATAATGTATTTTTATTTTCCAGCCTGTTGGTCAGATGAGGAGGAGGCAGCTGTCTCGTTCTGACTCGAAATCTGTGGAAAGTTCACCACCCAGAGAGACCCAGAGGACACCAGGCCCGAAAGTAAGCAGATTATTCATGTTCTTTAATTAACAATGTCCTTCATTTTGATGAACAGAAAGCCATCATAAGGGAATATGGTTTATTTTAAAACACATGCAGTTGTTACTCTGTTATACAGAATATACAGATTATAGTATCGCATCATTTTTATCTATTCTTTACAGTGTACTAGTCCACTTCATTACAGAGATTTAACCCTTTAATCATAATTTATCCATCCCAAATATTGATAATAATAAAGCGCAGAGTGTACAGGGTCTGTGTTCTAATAATTATTGAGATTTCTCTGTTTTTTTTTAAAAATAGAATTAAAAAAAAATAATAAAAGTATCAGTTTTTAACTGATGCTGAAATAATAACAAAACTACTCATTATATTGGTTTATATAATAATAATAAAATAATAATTACATCATTATTCATATTTTCTATAGAGATGAAAAAAATCTAGTTTTTATTCATTTGTACGATTACTAGTATTTTTTATATTTTTATAATTATTTCAATTAGTTATATTAATTTTTTATAATTATTAAAATTAGTTTTAATAAAAATCTCAAAAATAGAATATGTTGATGATAATTACAGTTTAGTTCTGGTAATTGTTATAATTATTAAACTATAATTCTAAAAATATAATAAAATAATAATATTAATATAAATAATAATAATAATAACAAGAGGAAGAATCCTATTATTATTATTATTATTATTATTATTATTATTATTATTATTATTATTAGTAGTAGAAATAGTAGTTTAATTTTTTTTATTGTAGTGCTGAGCTGGAAGTACGTATTTAATTGTCCTTAAACAATTTCACGCTTGTTTATTTACTTTCGTTATTTAGTTATATTTTGGTAAACATTTTTTTTTTTTTATTCAGTTTTCATTAAGACCAGCATTTCATTTTAATGTTTAAAACATCTAGTAATCTCATTTAAGCTCTAAATGACTTTAATTGAATTCAATAAGTAAATGAATTAAAAATGTGTCAGTTGATGCTGTTCAGATTTCGACCCCATGTCCTATAGACCTGCTGCAACCTTCATGTCCCCAATAATCCTTTCATCTTGGATTGTTAGATTTAGTCTATAACTCGCTACTCATTAGAAATTCTCACGAGGTTCCATGTGATTGGTTGCTGCAGCTAGTTAAAAGCAGGTCGCTGGTGGAAAGGCACTCGGGTCACCAAACCCCAGCTCACGTCAGCTTCTCCTCCGATGATCAGCTCGAGGATCAGGACGAGGACGGAAGGCGGAGACCTCAGGATCTAGATCTTCCTCGACCTGTTGCTCAGACGGTGAGAAAAACCGCGTCCAAACATCCGTGTCTCATGCAGATAGATACACACGGATTCAGTGAAATGTTCAATTAGCAAAATAAAGACTCTACAGTATAAGTAAAGGCACACACACTTTCACACAATTTCCCCCCTGTAGGAGTGTGTATTGGAGAGCAGGTTGAGAACAGTGGAAGCAGGTCTGCAGGAGTGTGTGAGCAGACTGGAGCAGCAGCTGAGCATGCTGGACGTGAGAGTGCAGGCGCTGGAGAAGGACACCGCTGGAAAGATCTGTGTAGAGCGCAGTGTGTGGGAGGAGCTGGAGAACCGGGTCCTTCTGCTGGAGACGGGACTGACGTTAACACGGGCACAGGTACAGAGATGTCACCTGAATCCACTGAGTCAGTGACTTACAGCTGCCTCGACACACAGTCCGTACTCATTCTGTGTTTATTACCGTGTCAGAAGTTACAAGGTGATGAAGATTCACAAGAAGATCTAATCTAATGAGCTTTAACCTCTTTAGCTGTTACTAAGAAGTGTGTAAAAACGTCTTTATCTCCATCAGGATCCGATGAGAACGAGTGTGGAGATGAGACAGCATCCTGATGAGACCGGTGAGGAAGAGATGCCCATGTAGCCTGAGATGCTCACATCCAAAGCTTTGATTTAGATTGGAAGCAAATGCTGGATTAGAATCAGGAGTATTCCCACCACCATATTCCCACCACCTGGGAGAATAGAGATTATTGACCAGAGTAAACAAAACACTTACTGATGATGAATTCATACAAAAAAAAAAAAAATAATGTATATATTAATATTAGGGCTTGCAATCGGTTAAAATATTGTTAATGTTAACTTGTGATTAATCGCAATTTAATCACACATTTATATCTGTTCTAAATGTACCTTCAATGAATACTTTTCAAGTTTTTAATACTTTAATCAACATGCGCACGGACAAATATTTGTGCTACTTTATGCAATGTTTATTATTAGTGAAACCAAACTCAACATGACGACAAAATGTTCTTGTAAATATTCTAAAGCAAATATGGTGTTTTAAATGACGCAAAAATCATCAGCACACCAAAAATAACTTCTGCAGTGTTTCCACACGGACGGTTTTAATTGACGGACGAGTGCATCATGGTGGATTTTGGTGCTGATTTGAGACTTGCACCAATAAAACAACCAGTAAAACTAATGTTTAGTGATTTAAAAATAATTTTTCAGTGGAAGTAAAGAAAGGACATCGTGAATAAATGTGTTGCAGTAAATGATGCCTCTTTTTTATTTATTTATCTTTTTAATAAAAATGGTAACAGAAATGCGTGCTGCAAAACTAAAACAAAACTGGTGCCGTTACAACTAATTTGCATTAATATTGATAGCCCTAATATATATATATATATATATATATATATATATATAAAACACACACAGATGTGAGCAAAATTGTTGGTACCCTTGGGGTGTGTGTGTGTGTGTATAATATAATACAATACACATACATATGACGCAGCTACCGATGCGATACGATTCACGCCTGTTCTGATGCAGTGCGATCCGGATTCCATTCAACGCAATATGATGCAGTGAAAAAAATTTATATATAAAAAAAAAAAAAAAATACTTACTATATATATACACTGAATATTTTTCTATTCTTGTTCTTTCATGTTAGTTAAGGAGCCAGTCAGTTGTCCCAGTGTGACACACCAAACCTCCCCAGCCCACCAGTTATCATCATCCTCAGAGGTAATAATAATCTGTTCATCTTTCTATCTCTCTCTCTATCCATTTATTCTTTATCCATCCCATCCATTCATTCATCCATACATACATCAAACTGTTTATCTAATCTGTCTATTCATTAATCAGTACATATACCATCCATCCATCCATCCATCCATCCATCCATCCATCCATCCATCCATCCATCCATCAGTCTGTTTATCCCTTAATCCAGACAATCATCAATCTGTCCATCCTTCCATTTGTCTGTTGTTAATCTGTATATCTATTAATTCACCCACTCATCTATTAATCTGTTTAGTCGTTAATCCAACCCCCTGTTAACCAGTCTATTAGTCTTATCATTTATTCTGTACTGTTTTTTGTTTTCAGGAGAATATTAAAGAGCGATTGGAGAGAATAGCCAGTATGTAAGTATTATATTTCTTCAATCCAAATACAGTAGAAAAATCAGTGGACTGCAGCACGACACAGCAGTCTGTCAGTAAACTGATCTCATGTGCAAAGCTGACGATGTTATTTCAACTTATTTAAAGCTGAATATTTATTCTTCATTGTATGATTAATAATATGTTTATTGCGAATCGCTCCTGGCTGGAAAATAAACCTCTGCAACTGTTCCAGCAACTAGTTCTCTGTCACCAACCCACTGCTGCTCCCCAGCCTGCTTTCTACTGGCTTCCTGAAGCTCCTGCACCAGATTAAGAACACTGATGTTGGCCTACAAAGTCAAAATCAGAGTTTAACACTCAACACCATCCTCCATCACTGCTCCACTGATCTCTGCATCTGCTCCACTGCTCCACTGATCTCTCCATCCTCCACCACTGCTCTACTGATCTCTCCATCCTCCACCACTGCTCCACTGATCTCTCCATTCTCTATCACTGCTTTTCTGAATCTCCACCACTGCTTCACTGATCTCTCCATCTTCACTGATCTCTCCATCCTCTACCACTTCTCCACTGATCTCTTCATTCTCCACCACTGCTCCACTGATCTCTCCATACTCTACCACTGCTCTACTGATCTCTGCATTTCAACCACTGCTCCACTGATCTCTCCATCCTCCACCACTGCTCCACTGATCTCTTCATCCTCCACCACTGCTCCACTGATCTCTTCATCCTCCACCACTGCTCCACTGATCTCCATCCTCCACCACTGCTCCACTGATCTCTTCATCCTCCACCACTGCTCCACTGATCTCTCCATCCTCCACCACTGCTCCACTGATCTCTCCATCCTCCACCCCTGCTCCACTGATCTCTTCATCCTCCACCACTGCTCCAATGATCTCTTCATCCTCCACCACTGCTCCACTGATCTCTTCATCCTCCACCACTGCTCCACTGATCTCTCCATCCTCCACCACTGCTCCACTGATCTCTCCATCCTCCACCACTGCTCCACTGATCTTCATCCTCCACCACTGCTCCACTGATCTCTCCATCCTCCACCCCTGCTCCACTGATCTCTCCATCCTCCAACACTGCTCCACTGATCTCTGACTCCACCACTGCTCCACTGATCTCTCCATCCTCCACCACTGCTCCACTGATCTCTTCATCCTCCACCACTGCTCCACTGATCTCTCCATCCTCCACCCCTGCTCCACTGATCTCCATCCTCCACCACTGCTCCACTGATCTCTTCATCCTCCACCACTGCTCCACTGATCTCTCCATCCTCCACCCCTGCTCCACTGATCTCTCCATCCTCCACCCCTGCTCCACTGATCTCTTCATCCTCCACCACTGCTCCACTGATCTCTGACTCCACCAATGCTCCACTGATCTCTCCATCCTCCACCACTGCTCCACTGATCTCTATCCTCCACCCCTGCTCCACTGATCTCTCCATCCTCCACCACTGCTCCACTGATCTCTCCATTCTCTATCACTGCTTTTCTGAATCTCCACCACTGCTTCACTGATCTCTCCATCTTCACTGATCTCTCCATCCTCTACCACTTCTCCACTGATCTCTTCATTCTACACCACTGCTTTACTGATCACTTCATCCAGACAATCATCAATCTGTCCATCCTTCCATTTGTCTGTTGTTAATCTGTATATCTATTAATTCACCCACTCATCTATTAATCTGTTTAGTCGTTAATCCAACCCCCTGTTAACCAGTCTATTAGTTTTATCATTTATTCTGTACTGTTTTTTGTTTTCAGGAGAATATTAAAGAGCGATTGGAGAGAATAGCCAGTATGTAAGTATTATATTTCTTCAATCCAAATACAGTAGAAAAATCAGTGGACTGCAGCACGACACAGCAGTCTGTCAGTAAACTGATCTCATGTGCAAAGCTGACGATGTTATTTCAACTTATTTAAAGCTGAATATTTATTCTTCATTGTATGATTAATAATATGTTTATTGCGAATCGCTCCTGGCTGGAAAATAAACCTCTGCAACTGTTCCAGCAACTAGTTCTCTGTCACCAACCCACTGCTGCTCCCCAGCCTGCTTTCTACTGGCTTCCTGAAGCTCCTGCACCAGATTAAGAACACTGATGTTGGCCTACAAAGTCAAAATCAGAGTTTAACACTCAACACCATCCTCCATCACTGCTCCACTGATCTCTGCATCTGCTCCACTGCTCCACTGATCTCTCCATCCTCCACCACTGCTCTACTGATCTCCATCCTCCACCACTGCTCCACTGATCTCTCCATTCTCTATCACTGCTTTTCTGAATCTCCACCACTGCTTCACTGATCTCCATCCTCCACCACTGCTCTACTGATCTCCATCCTCCACCACTGCTCCACTGATCTCTTCATTCTCCACCACTGCTCCACTGATCTCTCCATACTCTACCACTGCTCTACTGATCTCTGCATTTCAACCACTGCTCCACTGATCTCCATCCTCCACCACTGCTCCACTGATCTCTTCATCCTCCACCACTGCTCCACTGATCTCTTCATCCTCCACCACTGCTCCACTGATCTCCATCCTCCACCACTGCTCCACTGATCTCTTCATCCTCCACCACTGCTCCACTGATCTCCATCCTCCACCACTGCTCCACTGATCTCTCCATCCTCCACCACTGCTCCAATGATCTCTTCATCCTCCACCACTGCTCCAATGATCTCTTCATCCTCCACCACTGCTCCACTGATCTCTCCATCCTCCACCCCTGCTCCACTGATCTCTCCATCCTCCACCACTGCTCCACTGATCTCTTCATCCTCCACCACTGCTCCACTGATCTCTCCATCCTCCACCACTGCTCCACTGATCTCTCCATCCTCCAACACTGCTCCACTGATCTCTGACTCCACCACTGCTCCACTGATCTCTCCATCCTCCACCACTGCTCCACTGATCTCTTCATCCTCCACCACTGCTCCACTGATCTCTCCATCCTCCACCACTGCTCCACTGATCTCTCCATCCTCCACCACTGCTCCACTGATCTCTTCATCCTCCACCACTGCTCCACTGATCTCCATCCTCCACCACTGCTCCACTGATCTCCATCCTCCAACACTGCTCCACTGATCTCTTCATCCTCCACCACTGCTCCACTGATCTCTGACTCCACCAATGCTCCACTGATCTCTCCATCCTCCACCACTGCTCCACTGATCTCTCTATCCTCCACCCCTGCTCCACTGATCTCTCCATCCTCCACCACTGCTCCACTGATCTCTCCATTCTCTATCACTGCTTTTCTGAATCTCCACCACTGCTTCACTGATCTCTCCATCTTCACTGATCTCTCCATCCTCTACCACTTCTCCACTGATCTCTTCATTCTACACCACTGCTTTACTGATCACTTCATCCTCTACCACTGACATCTCCATCTTCTGCCATCGCTTCACCGATCTCACTATTTTCTACCATTGTTCTGCTGGTCCTTCTATCCTTTAAACCATGTAAATGTACATTCCCATTGTTAATAGAATCTTAGCCTGTTTACTGCTAGTCGTTTTTGATCCAGCTGCAAACCACATGAGGAAAGTAAATAGTTTCCAGATGTACATTTTTATGATGAACCCATGAGTGTATCGTTTTACACTTTTTACCCATTAACTGAAAGCACTTTGTAAACAGTGGTTAGTGCAGGTAAAAGACAGGAAACAAAAAAAAAAAAGAAAACAGGAAACGTGTCAACAGCGTGTGCCTCTTAAATATGTTGCAATTCTTATTCACCCTTTCACCTTTCTACGTTTTATTACGCAACAATCTTCACATTTAATCTTCATCAAAATAATATAAAATCTTGAAAAAGCAAAAAGGATTTGACACAAGTGCAAGAAGCTGTCCATCAAAATTATTCTGTGGTGTGTGTAGTGTATATATATATATATATATATATATATATATATATATATATATATATATATATATATATATATATATATATATACAGGAGTGCAGAATTATTAGGCAAGTTGTATTTTTGAGGATTAATTTTATTTGAGGATTTAATTTGAACAACAACCATGTTCTCAATGAACACAAAAAACTCATTAATATCAAAGCTGAATATTTTTGGAAGTAGTTTTAGTTTTAGCTATTTTAGGGGATATCTGTGTGTGCAGGTGACTATTACTGTGCATAATTATTAGGCAACAACAAAAACAAATTCATACCCATTTCAATTATTTATTTTTACCAGTGAAACCAATATAACATCTCAACATTCACAAATATACATTTCTGACATTCAAAACCAAACAAAAACAAATCAGTGACCAATATAGCCACCTTTCTTTGCAAGGACACTCAAAAGCCTGCCATCCATGGATTCTGTCAGTGTTTTGATCTGTTCACCATCAACATTGCGTGCAGCAGCAACCACAGCCTCCCAGACACTGTTCAGAGAGGTGTACTGTTTTCCTCCTTGTAAATCGCACATTTGATGATGGACCACAGGTTCTCAATGGGGTTCAGATCAGGTGAACAAGGAGGCCATATCATTAGATTTTCTTCTTTTATACCCTTTCTTGCCAGCCACGCTGTGGAGTACTTGGGCGTGTGTGATGGAGCATTGTCCTGCATGAAAATCATGTTTTTCTTGAAGGATGCAGACTTCTTCCTGTACCACTGCTTGAAGAAGGTGTCTTCCAGAAACTGGCAGTAGGACTGGGAGTTCAGCTTGACTCCATCCTCAACCCGAAAAGGCCCCACAAGCTCATCTTTGATGATACCAGCCCAAACCAGTACTCCACCTCCACCTTGCTGGCGTCTGAGTCGGACTGGAGCTCTCTGCCCTTTACCAATCCAGCCACGGGCCCATCCATCTGGCCCATCAAGACTCACTCTCATTTCATCAGTCCATAAAACCTTAGAAAATCAGTCTTGAGATATTTCTTGGCCCAGTCTTGACGTTTCAGCTTGTGTGTCTTGTTCAGTGGTGGTCGACTTTCTGCCTTTCTTACCTTGGCCATGTCTCTGAGTATTGCACACCTTGTGCTTTTGGGCACTCAGTGATGTTGCAGCTCTGAAATATGGCCAAACTGGTGGCAAGTGGCATCTTGGCAGCTGCACGCTTGACTTTTCTCAGTTCACGGGCAGTTATTTTGCGCCTTGGTTTTTCCACACGCTTCTTGCGACCCTGTTGACTATTTTGAATGAAACGCTTGATTGTTCGATGATCACGCTTCAGAAGCTTGGCTATTTTAAGACTGCTGCATCCCTCTGCAATATATCTCACTATTTTTGACTTTTCTGAGCCTGTCAAGTCCTTCTTTTGACCCATTTTGCCAAAGGAAAGGAAGTTGCCTAATAATTATGCACACCTGATATAGGGTGTTGATGTCATTAGACCACACCCCTTCTCATTACAGAGATGCACATCACCTAATATGCTTAATTGGTAGTAGGCTTTCCAGCCTATACAGCTTGGAGTAAGACAACATGCATAACGAGGATGATGTGGTCAAAATACTCATTTGCCTAATAATTCTGCACTCCCTGTATATATATATTACACACTATATTGCCAATAGTATTGGGTCACCTGACCTTTCCTGCTATATGTGGTTCTTTTCCAAACTGTTACCACAAAACTGGAGACACTCAATTGTACAGGACGTCTTTTAGATGGCGCTATAATAACATTTTGCATTCCCTCAAACTTGGAAACACAAACCTGCTCCAGCATGGTGATGCCCCTGTGCACTAAGTGAGCTCCTTGAAGATCTGGTTTACATGCTTTGGAGAGGAGCTGCTATAGAGCTCTGATCTCATCCCTACTGAACACCTTTGGGATGAATGTGAATGCTGACTGCACTCCAGGTCTCCTCACCTACATCAGTACCTGCCTTTTATAACACCCTTGTGTCTAATGAACATAAATATACATAAGCACACTCCAAAATCTAGTGGAACATCTTCTGAGAAGTGGAACATCATCTTTATTTAGATAAAAAATAAATAAACTTCACCAAAAAATCATTTTTAATTACTAAACATTTGTTTTACCCATGCGCTACGTCTGAAATCAGCACAAAAATCTACCATGATGTGCACATCCGGCAATTAAAACCGTCCGTGTGGAAACAGTGCAAAAGTTCTGTCTTTTGGTGGACGCTTTTTTTAAACGCACGACGATGCCAAAAGATAAACTCCCGAGAGGAATAGTTGTGAAAGGAAGGAGGAAGACAGTGAACAATGACTTTCTTGGTAGGCTCCTGTTTAGATACAAGCCGTTGTAGCGCGTTGAGTCTGGGTGAAGGGAGAGCTCGCTTCTGGCAGGCTATTCCCAAAATACAGCTATGCTCCTAAAGGAAGCGCAACATATTTCACCTGTTACACCGTGTGTAACGTGTCTTTTGTTAAAGCCTGTGTAAAGTTCATTAGTGTACACACCTGCGGCTTATTTATGCTAAAAATAAAAATATTTGTAAAATTACGGTATTTTTTCCCTATAATATTATATTATATCAAATAATTAAATACAATAATTGTATCAAATAAATATTAAATAAAAATATATAAATATATAAATGTTAATTAATAGTAAAATGTGAAAGAATTATCGATTTCTCATATAATTATAAAAGTAACTTTGCTCTACGGAGGTCCTAAGAGGCCATTCATTATAATGCATGGCCTCTTAGGACTTCCGTGAGAAAAGTTACTATAATTATATGAGAAATCGATAATTCTTATGAATTTTATACTATTCGTTTGATTTTCATTAATTTTTTAATATATATTTAAAAAATTTATGAAAATCAAACAAATAGTATAATATTCATAACAATTTTAAATAATATTTAAAAACAACCTTTTATGAAAAAAAAAAATCCATCAAAATTAATAAAAGCTCAGTGGTTAAGGTTGTGAGTTCAAATCCCAGCACCACCCCCTGAGCAAGACCCTTAACCCTCACCTTCTCAATTGTATAAATATAAGTTGTTCTGGATAAATGCCGTGAATGTAAAGAGACCAGGCTAAAGAGTCAGAGGAGCAACCCAGTCCCTCAGGTGTGCTACTACCACCACCATGCTTCACCGCAGAGAAAGGAGGATCACTGGGCACCTAAAAAAAAAAAAAAGAAATTCAATGTCTTGCATTTATCTACATATGTTTTTGCTTTACAGGATGAAGGACACATCCAGCCTTTTGAAGAACATCGAGCCAACAATATGAGTTAATCCTCAGTGATGAATGCAGAGGTTTGAAGAAATTGAAAAATCCTCAGATATGAACTTCCTCATCGCTGTATTTATTTAAAAGGTTTTTTTTTTTTTTGGACAAGATGTGATGAAGCTGCTTCGTAGTGACGTGTCATTATGACCTCTATTTTTTTAAGCTCAGGTGTGTGTGTGTGTGTGTGTGTGTTTGTTTTTAACACGGTATGAATTCATGCTGGAACCGCATTTCTCCTCTTCGTGCCTTTCGACTAGAATGTTATCGAGGTACCTTGTCCAGTAGATGTCCCTGTAACACTGTAGCTCAGATTCCTGCCTCTCTGCTGCCCTCTATGGTCAGTGACCTGCTGTAACACCATGTTCTCAGCAACAAGGCGAACCTACGTTGTATTCCGTTTGTATTTTTCTATCAGCCCAGGCTTACAGAAGCTGTTATATATATGTCTTTATAATGAACACAATTAAAGCAAAGACGTCGCTTTAGATTCATGTGCAGTGGTTTATGATCTTCATAGTCTTATTAAATCAAATAACCCACATGGGACAAGTCTACACGGTTTACTGTAGACCCCCACAAAAAATGTACACAAAACTAGTAAAAAAAAAAGAAAAAAAATTAATTTAGGTGATTTAAAAAATAAATAATTATATATATATATATATATATATATATATATATACATACATAGTAGTGGAAAAAAAAAACTATTAAAATAATTGTTTAAAAATATTACCCTATAATTGATTTACTTTTAACTGAGATTTAATTAATATTCAACATTTTTATTTGTCACAAACATTAGCGGGCGCCACAGCGGATCATCCGTCTCCATACCCCCCTGTCCTCTACATCTGCTTCTTTCAAACCATCTACCTGCATGTCTTCCCTCACCACATCCATAAACCTCCTCCTTGGTCTTCCTCTTTTCCTCCTTCCTGGTGGCTCCATCCTCAGCATTCTCCTACTGATATACCCCATGTCCCTCCTCTGCACATGTCCAAACCATCTCAATCTCACCTCCCTCACCTTGTCTACAAAACGTCCTACATCCGATGTCCCTCTAATAAACTCATTTCTAATCCTGTCCATCGCCGTCACTCCCAACAAAAACCTCAACATCTTCAGCTCTGCTACCTCCAGCTCCACCTCCTGTCTTTTACTCAATGCCACTGTCTCTAAACCTACAACATCGTGGAAGATCTTCTGCTATAGAACTCTGACCTCATCCCTATTGAGCACCTTCAGAATGAACGTGAAGGCTGACTGCACCTCAGGCCTCCTCACCTTCTCACCTACATCAGTACCTGACTTCACTTACTGGCTGAATGACCACAAATCTCTACAAGCACACTCCAAAATCTAGTGAAACATCTCCCAGAGGTTTTTATGACAGCAGTGTGAAATTAAATGTTCATGAAGCACACCAACTTTATATTCTGTCCACAAACCTTTATCTATATAGTGTATATTCTATTTAATCCTGTTAAATAACTTCGATGCTAGTGTGCTAGTCAGCCACTATGCTAGCTGTGCGCTCAATTATCTGAAGTAAAATACAGTGCAGGTGAACAGTAAAAACAGATGTCATTAAATGTCAGTAAAACCAAAATCGATATTCCAGAAAATTCACAAATTTATGGTACAATATTTTAAGTTCACTGTTAGCATCCTTCACGTTTTAGATGAAAAAGTGAACTAACCCTAACTAGCATCTTTTGTTGTTGTTGTGAAGATACAGTAAATATGTTAAAATGATGTCCAGCTTAAATCACACACTGTTTTAAGTTTCTGCTGGGAAATCAGTCAGTATGTAGACACACAGGAAAACATAAGGTAATCTCATAGTAGCTTCATTTCTAATCTCTCAATGTTCTCTGCTAATATCTCTCATGATACAAACTACGTATTAATAACTACCTAAAAAGGCTAAGCTAACAACAGCGTCATTCCCAATCACTCAAATCATAATTAGCATCAAGTCAAGTCAAGAAGCTTTAATTGTCATTTCAACCATATAGCTGACTCAATACACAGTGGAATTAAACAACGTTCCTCCAGGAACCCTGGTGCTACATTTACAATAGATACGAGATGGTATCAAATGTGCAATTATAATCCTGACAAGGCAAACTAATGCTAATATCTCCCACAGTATTAAGTCTTATTCTGACTTATATACACTGATTGATACAAGGTTGTATAGAAAAGTTTTGCCAACAGGTGATAGCACAAGGCTGCACGCACAATCACAGGGAGCACCGACCTTCTGAAAAGTCAGTGTGCGAAAAGACAGGTCTGTTTGCGACTGGTGCTGTTTTGACCACATGCGTTTCCACTTCTGCTTTTCTGACCCCTTGCGCACCGTCACCGAGTTCTCATCGCACATCAGTTTATCACTGAAAAAAAAATACACAGTCTCACGTCCCACCCTACTTATCTGATTTGGCTCCTCTGGACTTCGTCCTCCTCCCCCTAGATATAGATCCAGATCAAAGATTGACCCAACTGTAAAGTTTCAACGCCGAATCGCAGAAGTTTGCTTGACACGCTTCGAAAAGAAGACTTCCAGGACACGTTCCAGATGTGGCAGGAACGCTGGGGGCGCTGTATTGCTGTGCAAAGGGGACTATTTTGAAGGCGATAGTGTGCAAACATACATAAATAAAGTACTTGTTTCTAGTCTTGAAACATTTGATTCCACCTCATATCTTCCCAGAAGAGTGGAGGTTCTTATTTCTTCAACATTAACCAGTATTGATAAACATATGTTGCATTTACATGTCTGCAATGGGTTAAGCAACATATCCTGACTTGAACCTGACCTGAGGGAAAAAAAACATTAAAGAAATGACTGAGGAACTGAAAGGTTTGTTAAGTAATCAGGAGGAATCGCCATCGTGTGGCTTATCGTCCTGTCGAGATTTAATCAGCTGATGTAACAGGTTTCAGTTTGCGTAAGGAATGGCGTAAGAAACAAACCAGTTGGTCCAGGATGTAAAACACAATCACACACACACACTCACTAGTCTTTGTTTTCCCTCAGGCATTGTGTTATGTCTTTTTGATGTGGTTTCTCTGCTGGTGTACAGAGTGACAGACTGAGATTTGAGGCATCAGAAGTTATGAGAAGTACAAAAAATCATCAATTAATAAATAACCTGTGGTGTACACGTTATTTACTTTTCTTCTAGATTTATTAAATGAAATATTCTAGGAATAGCATACCTGGTGCTGATCAGTCACAGGGTTGTGCGATGAAGCAGAGACACTGCTATAGAAATTAATAAAATATCATTAATTTCGGTTCAATTAATGTATTCTGTGTTTTATTGCTCTTACATTAAAAATAAATAAATAAATAAATAAATATTGAACTATGTCCTACTTTATATCTATTTATGGCTAGTTTGATTATTTTGGAGGGTCTGTTCGTATTCTCGCTAACAATTACTGTTATGGCATTTGGTAGACGCCTTTATCCAGAGCGATTTGAGGGTTAAAGCCTTGCTCAAAGGCCCAGCTTTGGTGGTGCTGGGATTTAAACTTGTGACCTTCCGATTCAGTCTTCTGAGCTTCCACCTCCCCGTTATGTTAGACCAGCGCATCCCACGCCAGCCTACCTTTCTATTTCTCATATAGTTAAGGAGATGAAAAGCAGGGTTTTTGATGTTCCTGAGAAACCAGAAAGTGTGAAATCCAGATAAATTTGAGTTGTCTAAAGTTATTGTCTAAAAAACGCTTCACGTATCTGTTTTAATTTTCAATCATTTTCCAAAAATTGCTCATTCAAACTAAAAATGCCTGAAAAACGCTTACGTCCCTGTACTGTACATGACCAGAAGACACTTTGATCGTTTATTTACTTTCCGGCTCTTTGAAATGTCACGTTTTTAACCTTTGGAGAGTGTTTTCAAAAAGCCACATTGATTGAAAATGCCATCTCAGTGTAGATAGAAGGAAAAACGGAGAGAAATATATGCGTTTTCAAACCAAAAACGTATTAGTGTGGACACGGCCCTGAAGGCACTGAAAAGCTTGGTTACCGCTGTCCAGTGTGAGCTTGCGAAGGTCAATCAACAGACTGAGAAGACTGAGAAGCAAGACTTTATTAGTGCAATAGGACCATTATGACACTTTAGTGTTTGTAATTAAGCACATTACAGCAGAACAGTCCTCTAATCTGTGTTTGTGTTGCATGCTGAAATAAATGAAGTTCCAGTCGTGCATGGTTTGATGGGTTCATTTAAATGTCTTTTCTTTCTCTCTGCTTACAACAATAGAACCGCTAATTGGAACACACTCTTTTTACTTCTTCCCAAACTTAACCCTTAGTTTCCATGCCTTGCTTGCACATTTCTCTCTGCTAGAGCCCCCTGGAGTTAGATTGCTAGAACAACATGCCTTCTTGAGCAATAATCACAGCAGATAAAGCAGTTTTATGTGCATTTGCACCAACAATGTTTCAAATAAGACTTTATACATTAAACCCATCATGGATCCAAAACACAACCATCAAATAAACTACATAATACAAAACCAAAAAATGTATTAAGCCAGGGGGGTGTCCAATCTTTTCCATAAAGGGCCGGTGTGGGTGCAGATTTTCATTCCAACCAATCATGGGCCACACCTGATAGTCATTTAGAATTTGGTGAAGACACTTGTTTGGAATGAAAACCTGGAAAAAGAAAATCCTATCCTAGAGATTTAAATCAGGTGAAACCACAATGCTTTTCTTTACTTTGTCTTCTAAAGGAGCAGATCTGGAGGAATCACGTATATCTGGCGCTCATCCACGTGCCCTGCTGCCACAAAATTATCTTTTGAGATCACAAAACACAAGCTCGATTCTAAAGTTCGGACTGAAAATGAGTCCAGCGGTGCTAAAAAATGTAGTACAGTAATAAAGTTAAATACTTTTACACTACTGGGAAAAGAATAGGAAAACACTAAATTAAGTATTCCTGATCGAAATCCAATATAAACCCAGAATGCTAATTCACTTCAAATGAGCTGAGAATGTTTTTTTTTCCCCTCTTTTTTATTTCTGATCCACATAAACATTCGTAAAACGATACCTCATAACATTTTAAAGCCACGATGTACATGACCACAGAAAGATATATTTTTTCTTTAGTTTTATTTGGAATCAATAAACCTAAAAAAAATTATAAATAAGTGCAGAAAGAACACACTGCAGACAGGTTTTGCAGCTCACATGTCAGAAATTCAAATGAAATCGGCCGAATTGCCTGTGCGAGCGTGCTCTCTGTATAGAGCGCAACATCGATGCACTAGAATACTTATAATGCGTCCTAAATCTAGCGTTATTTATTTCATTGGTTGAATATGATGCTGCTTTTGGAGAGAAAATGAGAATAACATTTGAAGAGAAAGACAATGAGAGAATAACATTTGGAGAGATAGAGAATAATAGAATAACATTTGGAGAGAGAGAATAAGAGAATAACATTTGGAGAGAGAGAGAATGATAGAATAACATTTGGAGAGAGAATGATAGAATAACATTTGGAGAGAGAGAATAACATTTGGAGAGAGAGAATGATAGAATAACATTTGGAGAGAATGAGAGAATAACATTTGGAGAGAGAGAATGATAGAATAACATTTGGAGAGAATGATAGAATAACATTGGGAGAGAATGAGAGAATAACATTTGGAGAGAGAGAATGATAGAATAACATTTGGAGAGAGAATGATAGAATAACATTTGGAGAGAATGAGAGAATAACATTTGGAGAGAGAGAAAGAGAATGAGAGAGAGAATGAGAGAATAACATTTGGAGAGAGAGAGCGAATAAGAGAGAGAATGAGAGAATAACATTTGGAGAGAGAGAGAATGAGAGAATAACATTTGGAGAGAGAGCGAATGAGAGAGAGAATGAGAGAATAACATTTGGAGAGAGAGAGAATGAGAGAATAACATTTGGAGAGAGAGAGAATGAGAGAGAGAATAAGAGAATAACATTTGGAGAGAGAGAGAATGAGAGAATAACATTTGGAGAGAGAGCGAATGAGAGAGAGAATGAGAGAATGAGATTTGGGAACTGTTTTGTTAGTGAGCTTCAGCAGAACAATGTCAGAGGTGTGTGGAAGGGGCTCAAAACCATCACGGGTCATAAGGAGTCCAGTTTTCAGGCTGAGGGTGACCAGAAGTGGGTGAATTATCTCAATCTATTCTTTAACAGATTCGATCAGCTACCCTCCCCTGCCCCCATCCAGTCCCCCCTGCTGCAATCCCCCCTCTCTGTTTCCACAGCAGCTTCAGCCCCACCTCTCTCTGCACAGCTATAGATAGATAGATAGATAGATAGATAGATAGATAGATAGATAGATAGATAGATAGATAGATAGATAGATACAACTTTATTGTCATTGCATTGTACAGGTACACAGCAACGAAATGCAGTTTAGCATCTACCAGAAGTGCAAAATGTAGCAGTCGTGCAAAAGTGCAGATAAATATCTAGCATATTTACAGTGCAGATAACTATCTGGCATATTTACAGCAGTGGTATATATATGAAGTTTATACAGTGAATAAATATAAAGGCTATTTCAGTTCAGAGATGTGTGGACATTCAGAAGTACAGTGAATAAATATAAAGGTGTACAGTAATTAAGAAAATGTGCAGAAATGAGAGGTTACAGATCACAAGATTATGGCATTAAGGAGTAGCAAGCTGAATAAACAGTCTACTATATATAAAAAAATATATATATATAAATATATACACATACATTATATACACAGATGAATGTGAAATGTTGGGCAGAATGTACAGTAATGATAAATATACATACAGATATAAAAGTGCAGATGTAATGAGGAGTGAAAAGATATAATATGTAGTATGTACATGTATTGTGCAGAGGTTATATACAGTCTTTTGTTTATGTTTGTTTTGTAGTGATTTAGCGGTGTAGTGTTGAGTTCAGTAGTGTGATGGTGGATGGAAAAAAGCTGTCCCTGAACCTGCTGGTTCTGGTGCGCAGTTTCTGTATCTCCTTCTTGATGGAAGGAGGTTAAACAGTTTATGACTGGGATGTGAAGAGTCCTTGATGATGCTGTGAGCTCTGCGCAGACATCTGCTGTGGTGAAGGTGTTCAATGGCAGGTAGTTGGGTGCCAGTGATGCGTTGGGCGGTTTTGACCACCCTTTGCAGTGCTACGTTCACACACAGTGGAGCCTCCGTACCATACAGTGATGGAGTTGGTCAGGATGCTCTCAATGATGCAGCGGTAGAAGCTCGTTAAAATCCCGGGACAGATGAGATTTCTTGAGACTTCTCAAGAAGTACAGGCGTTGTTGTGCTTTTTTCCAGAGCTGACGTGTTCTGCTGCCAGGACAGATCCTCAGAGATGTGAACTCCCAGGAACTTAAAGCTGGAGACTCGCTCTACCTCGGTTCCATTGATGTTGACTGGTAGATGTCTCCTGCTGTTGGATTTCGGAAGTCCACAATGAGCTCTTTGGTCTTTGTGGCGTTGAGAGTCAGGTTGTTGGTGGCACACCATGCTGCCAGATTACGGATCTCTTCCTGTAGGCCGATTCGTTGTTGTTGTCGATCTGGCCGACCACGGTGGTGTCATCTGCATACTTGATGAAGATGTTGGAGTTATACAGAGGAGCACAATCGTGGGTGAACAGGGAGTAGAGCAGTGGGCTCAGAACACAGCCCTGCGGTATGCCAGTGTTCAGAATTAGGGTTGAGGATACCTGGTTTCCCAACCTGACAGATTGAGGTCTGTTGGTGAGAAAGTCCAGAATCCATCTGCAAGTGGAGGTGCAGATACCCAGTTCACTGAGCTTAGTGATCAGTACAGTGGGAGGACTGTATTGAACGCAGAGCTAAAGTCAATGAACAGCATTCTGATGTACGTGTTGCTTTTATCCAGGTGGGTGAGAGCAGAATGAAGAGCTGTGGAAACTGCATCCTCTGTTGACCTGTTCGGGCGATAGGCAAACTGGTATGGGTCCAGTGTAGGTGGTAGGCCCGCAGTGAGGTGATTCAGGACCAGTTTCTCAAAGCACTTCATAGCAATGGGGTGAGTGCAACCGGGCGAAAGTCATTCAGGCATTTAGCAGCTGAGTGCTTAGGCACTGGTATGATAGTAGTGGTCTTCAGGCATGTAGGTACCATGGCTTGGGCCAGTGACAGGTTGAAAATGTCAGTAAAAACCTGTGCCAGTTGTCCAGCGCATGCTCTGAGAACACGTCCCGGTATGCCGTCCGGGCCAGCTGCCTTTCGTGCATCCACTCTGCTGAACACTGAATAGACGTCCGTTGTTGAGATTGAAAGTGGGCTGTAAGCAGTAGCAGAGTCCGTGGTTGGTGTAAAATGTCCTGTGCTTTGGTCAAAACGAGCAAAAAAGTGATTAAGTTCGTTCGGTTGGAAGGCACTACTGGTTGGTTGAGCTGTGGGTTTGTAGTCCGTGATTGACTGGATGCCTTTCCACATGCGTCTGGGGTCAGAGTTGTGGAAGTGCTCTTCTATGTGGCGTTTAAATGTGAGCTTTGCTTTCCTGATGCCCCTTTTCAGGTTGGACCTGGCTCTGTTGTAGTCCTCCGCACTGCCAGATTTAAAGGCAGCATCTCTTGCTTTCAACAGGAGACGGACTTCAGAGTTCATCCACGGCTTCTGGTTAGGAAAGCATTTCACGTGTTTGACAGTAGTGACATTGTCAATGCACGTGTTAATATGGTCCAAAACAGATGATGTGTAACTGTCCATGTCTGTGTGAGAGTCCAGTGTGGCCTGTGAAGCGAACATGTTCCAGTCAGTATCCTGAAACTGTTGTTGTAGAGAAGAAATGGCCCCCTCTGGCCATACCTTTACTGTCCTCACAGCTGGTTTCACACGTTTGATCAGTGGTGTGTATTTGGGTAGCATGAACAAAGAGAGGTGATCAGACTGACCCAGGTGGGGGAAGGGAATGGCTGTGTATGCCCCAGGTATGTTTGTGTATACCTGGTCCAGTGTTTTGTCCTCTAGTAGAGCAGGAGACATTGCGGTGAAATTTTGGTAAAACAGATTTCAGGTTGGAGTGGTTGAAATCTCCAGCGACAATGATAGCTCCTTCAGGATGTGCAGACTGCTGTTTGCTGATAGCTGCATGCAGTTCCTCCATAGCTAGCTTAGCATTAGCATCCGTGGAATGTACACAGCAGTCACAACAATGGCTGAGAATTCTCTCGGTAAATAAAAGGGTCTGCACTTAATCATCAAATACTCTAAATGAACAGAGCAATGACTTTCAGTAACAGTAGAGTCCGTGCACCATGAGTTGTTAACATAAATGCACAGACCTCCACCTCTGCGCTTACCAGAGTCCTCTGCCGTCCTGTCCGCCCGATAAACACTGCGACCCCCGAGCTCAATGGCGCTGCTGGGAATGTTGTTGTTGAGCCATGTTTCCGTGAAAATCATGACATTACATTCCTTAATCCGTTTGTGTGATGATATCCGGAGCAGCAGCTCATCCATTTTATTAGCAAGAGACCGTACATTGGCAAGGAAGACGCTTGGAATCGATGGTTGATGCGGGTTTAGCCTTAGCTTAGCCCTGATGCTGCCTCGCTTCCCCCTCCTTTGTTTACGGTCTCGCCGCCGGCGCTGTGGTCTCGCTGTCGGCCGAGCTGGATCAGCGGTCCGCGGTGTTCGGACAATTTCCCGAGGGAGTTCAAAGTCCGTTGAAAGTCCGTATCTGTGAGTATTGCCGATGTCTAGTAATGCTTCTCGGCTGTATGAGATGTGTGCAAGCCTGTTCTGCGTGAATAAACTTGCTGTTGATGGAGAAATTGCTGCTAAATCGCAAAATCTGGAGAGACGCTGGGCCTCGCGTTGTGCACGCGCCGCCATCTTGGTTTTATCAGCTCACAGACAATACACAACACACCTAACTCCCCCCCCTGCCAATTCCAACACTTCGGCCAATACACACTGCCCCTTACAGAAGCCCAGGTGAGAATGGAGCTCAGGAAGAGCTGTGTGGCATATTGCTGTACATGTTTGACCTGAGCCTGAAGCTGGGAAAGGTGCCACAGATATGAAAAACATCCTGCGTGGTGCTTGTTCCAAAGACGTCGCACCCAAAAGACCTCGGAGACTATCGACCAGTAGCACTGACCTCGCATCTGATGAAAACATTGGAGAGGCTGGTGCTCACTCGTCTCCGACCTCTGGTGAGCCCATCAATGGATCCACTTCAGTTTGCCTACCAACCTGGCATTGGAGTGAAGACCCAGTCATCTTAATTCTAAATCGGGCTATTTCACAACTGGAAAAGGCTGGGAGCACTGTGAGAGTCATGTTTTTTGACTTCTCTAGTGCTTTTAACACCATCCAACCTGCGCTCCTGAGGGATAAGATGGTGTACATGGGAGTGAACCATCATCTGTCTGCCTGGATACTGGACTACCTCACAGACCGACCACAGTATGTGAGGACTCGTGACTGTGAGTCTGACATTATTGTCTGCAACACTGGAGCCCCGCAGGGAACGTTTCTGGCCGCGTTTCTCTTCACCATCTACACTGCAGACTTCATGTTCAGCTCAGCAACCTGTCACCTACAGAAGTTCTCTGATGACACTGCCATCGTCTGTCTGATCACGGATGATGATGACAGGGAGTACAGAGGACTTATACAGAACTTTGTGGACTGGTGCCAACGGAGCTGCCTCCAGATAAATTCGGGGAAAACGAAAGAACTGGTGGTGGATTTCCGTAGGTAAAAACAAACTTCATCACCAGTGAACATTCAGGGAAAGGACATTTTGAGAGTGGACTCTTACAAATACCTGGGTGTTCACCTAAACAACAAACTGGACTGGACAGACAACACTGAGGCAATTTACAAGAAAGGGCAGAGCAGACTCTTTCTGCTGAGGAGACTAAGGTCTTTTGGAGTGCAAGGAGAGCTACTGAAGACCTTTTTTGACTTTGTGGTGGCCTCAGCCATATTTTATGGAGTGATCTGCTGGGGCAGCAGCATATCTACTGCAGACAGGTAGAGACTAGACAAGCTGATCAGGAAGTCCAGCTCAGTCCTGGGGATTCCCCTGGACACTGTACAGGAGGTGGGAGAAGGGAGGACGGTAGCAAAACTATCATCATTGCTGCAGAACGCCTCTCACACCCTGTATGTAACCGTTACATCGCTGAGCAGCTCCTTCAGTGACAGACTGATACATCCTAAGTGTCTGAGGGAGCGTTACAGAAGGTCTTTTCTCCCTGCTGCTATTAGACTTTACAATCAAAGCTGCTCCCAGTAAAAACCGTAAAAAGCTGTGCAATAACATTACCTGTGTGCAATATTACATGAATCATGTG
The DNA here is from genome assembly GCF_014805685.1 of Silurus meridionalis. Classification (NCBI taxonomy): domain Eukaryota; kingdom Metazoa; phylum Chordata; class Actinopteri; order Siluriformes; family Siluridae; genus Silurus; species Silurus meridionalis. The sequence goes on along the minus strand of NC_060885.1, from coordinate 3,998,783 downwards.
CAATATTATGTGCAATATTACCCGCAATTACGTGCAATACCACCTTGAAATATTACCTTTTTTTCTCTTCCATTTGTATTTATACATTTTACTGTGTATATACTGTTATTATATTATGTGTATATTCTTTTTTTAATATATTTGCATTTATTTTTATTTCTTTGTTTATTATTATTATTATTATTATTATTATTATTATTATTTCTTTGTTTTTATTTCTTTGTATATTCTTTTTTATATATTTTAATTTATTTTTATTTTTTTAAATTTGCTGCTGTAACATAGAAATTTCCCCACTGTGGGACGAATAAAGGTTTATCTTATCTTATCTTATCTTATCTTATCTTATCTTATCTTATCTTATCTTATCTTATCTTTTAAACAGCTGTAGTGTATGCTACAGGTAGACTCGTGTACAGAAACCTGGTAACCAGTGCACTGATTGGAGTATTGTGTTGTTTTATGTGTTTAATTGAAGCAGTTTTCTGTATCATGTCTTATTAAGTAAGATTTAGATTTTATGACATCAAGGGATAAAAAAAGAAAATCGGCCAGACATATCAGCCAAAAATATCGGCCATCGGCTGCTCTGATTTATAAATATCCGCATCAGCCAGAAAAAAAACCAAATCGGTCGACCTCTAGAATAAACCTTTACAGAGTCTTCTAGATGTTGTTAAATATTTAAATCCCTTCTGCTAAGATGCTCCTCTGTCGATCTCGGATTATGGAGAGTGAAACTTAAATCTGTCATGGGGGGATTTGGATTTATTTATGCATGTTAAAAGAGCCTCTTTCATTTAAAATTTTTATTTACATTATTATAATGAACTGTATATTAACTTATTCGAGAAAAACGAAGATTTGACTGTGAGATTGGTAGTCGAATCAGACGCTTTGAGAAGGCTATAAAGATTCAAAGGTGGTTACACATGGCAGAATACTACAGAAGATACTGTTCTAGATTCATCAACAGAGCGATAAAAAATTCTAGAAACTTCTTCATGCTTCAATAGGAGGAGTCTGATTCGAATACAATATTTCAGACTCCAACTATAGTGATGTGTGCTGGACAAAATTCAATATTACTCCAGAAGAATTGAAACACTGCTATGCTCTGTGGTGGCTCAACAGTTATGTCTTTAAGTTACAGGTCAGCATGGGTTCAAGCCCCAGCACTGCCAACCTGCCACTGTTGGGCCCTTGAGCAAGACCCTTAACTCTTTCTGCTCAGGAGGCACTTCATCATGGCTGACCCTGTGTTCTGAAAAAGAAAAGCATTTTACACTTCAGTAACATACTCTACACTGACAGATGTTTGTGGACGCCTGACCATAAGATTTGTGATTTTTGAACATTGTATTCCATATTTAGTTCCCATTTGTTGTTATAATAACTTTCACTCTTCTGGGAAGATGTTCCACTAAATACAAGTGACTGTGTTTTTCTTTATTTTAATAATTTGGTATTAAAATCAGATTTTAATATGGAGTTTCTGTGGTTCATACCGATTTAGCTCATGTAGCTTTACATTCATTTACCAAACTAGCAGAATATTTTGGTTTCTTGAAACTACTTTGACAATGACATCCTGGTATGCTGAAGAATTATTAACATCCACTCTTCTGGGAAGACGTTCCACTAGATTTTGGATGGTGTTTGTAGAGATTTGTCAGGTAGTGATGTAGGTGAGGTGAGGAGGTCTGAGTTGCAGTCAGCATTCACATTCATCCCAAAGGTCTTCAGTATGGTTCCGATCAGTGCTCCGTAGCAGGTCCCTCAAGATCTACTACTTAAACCCATTAAAACCATATCTTCATGGAACTCGCTTTGGGTCAGGTTTGGGTCCTAGTTCAATAAAGAGAAAATGTAACGCAAACCCATCCAAAAACATTTTGTCTACATATATTTGAAAGTAAAATCTCTATGATTGTGAATATCTGACGTTCATACCGATTTAGCTTGTGTAGCTTTACATTCATTTACCCAACTAGCAAAATAATTTGGTTTCTTGAATCTGCTTTGAGCTCAGAATTCTTTAGAATAGACCTCGCCATGCTAGCTTTGGCCTGTCTCGCTTTGCAGATCGCCATAAAATCCATTGTGCACTTCATTTTCTTCCTGCGGTTTGGTTTATTAGTCTCTCTCTCTTCCACAAGTTCCTCGTTAACTTGAGTGATGAGCTCAATTAGCCCAGGGTGAGCCAGAAACGGCTGACAGCGACCAATCAAGACGGAAAACGCTTCAGTGGCGTCCACGAAGTTCGGCTAATTATGGCTGAGAACGAAACTAATGCAAACTGGGGTCTGGCAAAGCTACACAAACAGACGCTTACAGACGCTAAGAGGTCTGGATGGAATGCTGTGGAATGCTCTTTTCCAGTCTTGTAAAGCAGGACGTGAACCCACCCCCTCACCCCCACCCTTTCTGAACATTAAAAAGAAGTTTTTCTAACAGGGGCAACCACGTACAACACACTCCCCCCTCCTCCCCCAATGGTACCCGTTATGAATGAAGGTACAGATTAGCGTAACGCTAAAGACCACCAGAGCCACGTGCTCCACGGCTAATCAAGAGCAGCTAATGACACGTTCGGCTCAGTAACGCCATTGCCTTTTCACTTTGGCTTTTGTTTTTTGAACGCATGCTTATGATCCTGATTGCGATTGCAGTCATTAGGACTGGCCTCATGAGCGCCTTAATATCCGTTTCTTCCACCTGAGGCAGTGTTTTTGTGATCAGGGTCATTATTTCACACACAGAACTCTCAGTGAAGCACTGATTGGAGTTTCATCTGATTTAACTCTCCAGGATTATTTTTAGGTAAAATCCTAATTGAAGTGGAGCAGCATAGCTTTTTTTTTTTTTTTTGTGGAAAAAAACAGCTCTTTTGTGGAAATCATGTCCTGGACCAAGCTAATAAGTGTCAAGTACGGCTTAGTTCACATTCTGAGGAAAATAAACTATTGGAAAATGCAAAAGGAGCACATGATTTGTCTCACCCTGACATCCTGATTCGCAGGAAATTACATCAACATATCAAATAACACTGTTCATGTATAAGTAAATTTAGTCCTGGAATATTCTGGAAGAGGGCGAAGTCTGCAGGAGCCAAATCTGGTGAGTAAAGAGGGATCACATGGATTGTTCTCACCAACATAATGCACAAGTTGGAGAACGGTTTTATCAATTTTAGGGGTTGAGCTCTTTAAAGGTCTTCCTGATTTCTCGCCGTCTTTCAGTGATATTCTTCCGACGACTCGCTGCAGCGTCGCCGTATGTCAAACGTCTCTGTGGCAGATTTGCCCAGTTTCATGCAAGTAATTTTGCTCTATGTTCTAACTTGCTGTTTCTGATGAAATCACAGATGTGGTTTGAATAGAACCAGTTACACCGTTTTTTTAATACCACCTCGTAAGTTCTGTCCGCAAGTGATTCCACATCAATGAATGAATGAATGAATGAGTGAATAAATTGCGACACTGCAGACTGATTGTTTGCCTCGTAATTGAAGTTTCACCCTTAGTTCGTGCAAATCCTGATGGGGCATTGGTAAAAAGGTGGATAATGCATTAAAAAAACAAATGTAGAAACATCTAAGTGGCTCTTACAGTTCATCAACCTCAGCTAAATTCAGTGCAATTGAATTTTATTTGAATAGCGCTTTTAAAAAATTGAACAATGTCTCAAAGCAGCTTTAAAGAAATGAATAGATTAGAGTATATCTTTTACATTTATATTTAATCAGTCTATAAAAGTTTATCTCTTCTAATTTAACCCTAACGAGCAAACCAGTGGCAACATTGGCAAGAAAAAACTGAATGAGGAGGGGGGGGGTCGGCATCCGAATATCCCAGTTTACTGAAACATTACAACTCCAAATGGTTATCGTCCATGATGCTGCCTCTGAAACATGCTCTTAATCCGAATACACAGAAAAATTTAATACTGATCATGAGGAAACAATGTTATGCCGAGATTACGAGAAAATTAAGTCCTGATAATTAAAAATATAGAAAGTAAGAAATATTACAATGGATTTCCTCTTGGGACTTTTTTAAATTACAGAGTCATATTTTCTATTTATTTATTTTTTTCATTATATTGATCATAAATGAGAGAAACCATGGCAACTAATTTTAGTGTAATGTTCGTTTATTGCAACATTTATTTTCAGCCTACGGCCCTCAATCAAATTCTATTTATTTTGCCCTTCATAGGAACATATTTTGGGAATCTCATGTCTAAATAAAAATTTGTAAAGGGAAAACAGACAGTATAAACCCACAAGGACATTTTTTACACACTATACAGCAGCTGAAAACGCGAGTCCAGGCTTTGATATAGAATAAAAAAATAAACAAAAATTACTTCCTGTCTAGAGTCACAAAAATGCTGCTTGTAAAACAGTTGTTTTCAGGTGAACAAATTGTGGCCAGATATAAAAAAAAAAAACAAAGAAAATAGACAAGGTTCTTAAGTATGTAAACAGGCGAAATCAAGATAGATCTGTGTCAAAAATATCGAAATTGTGCAAACCCTGAGGAACTATAAAGGCAGCGTGATGCAGACGCACTCTTATATAACACACAGAACACACCGGAAGCTTTCCACGGCTTGTGTGTTTTCACTAAAAGCAGGACATTGTGTTTGCTTTTCCCTCCTGAGATCATAATGAATATATGAACTCCACATTCCATGCTAAGCTCTACTCTCGCCTGTGTTGCTTTTCAACGTCCTTAGTGTGTCCCAATGATGTAGACAATGTACACAATCTTGGGTCATGCAAAGTTTTCTGGGAACTCATTATACAGCTGTTGACAGTCATGTGCTGTTACTTTTTGGGACATATTTTAAAGTCTTCATTTCGGATTGAACAGCGTTGCACTTTGTGAAGCACATAGTGCTGTTGAGTTTTAATGAACATCTGCTTTCTACATATACTGTAAAGGAACGTCATTTGGCAGACCTAATGTTATGTATTCTGTCATGTATATGTATATCTATTTCAAATGTCACCGTAATGTCTTTGTATGAATAACAGTGATGAACAGTAATGAAGTAAATGTAATTCGTTACTGTTCTTAAGTAGCATTTTAACTTTTCTGTACTTTACTGAAGTATTTCAATTTAGGGAGACTTGTAATGTAACCTCACTACATTTCAAAGTCAAATATTTGACTTTTTACTCACATTTTGCGAAATCACTCGTCCCTTTTTATTAACGAGGATAAAAATGTAACTGGTCAAACACACAGGAAGACAGGAAGTCACCAATCAGGGTCGAACTGATCACCAATGTACAGTTCAGCATCAGTTCAACAACAAACAGAACATTTAGAGAGGAATAAATGATGGAAGAAACTCCAGACTCGAACTCAACCCACAACACCTGTGAACTTGTATGCAATTTTTTTGATGTAGGTTTTGGGCTCATGATCATTGTAATAGAAATCAATCAGTGTTTGAGTCATTAATATCATTCTATTAATAGATCAGTGTGCTGAAAGTCTTTTCACATAAACTGAGTTGATTAAGCAAAGTGATAATAGGAACATTATAGCTATAATAAATCATAGTACTTTGGATACTTCTGTACATGTAAAGGCAAATACTTTTGTACGTTTACTCAACTGAAAGTTGAGCACTTTTACATTTATTGGAGCCATATTTTAATAAGTTTATCTCTAATCAAATACTTCGTCCACCACTGATAAAAAATTCCAGTCATTATATTAAAAATGTACTTTTTGACAGTTATCAGGCTCTAGATATGAAATGCTGCAAAAAATTTTCTTGTGCAGTTTGCACTTAATGTCTTTATGAAAAATTGATGTCAATGGTTGTGTAGATTTTAACCAACAAGTATCAGTCGAGCTGCCCACAGCTTCCAAATACACTAAAATGCAAAATACTAGAATACGTCTGTCAATAAAATTGGTTTTACTCATAATCTTATTCTTCCTGGGTGGTAAATGATCGATTTCAGGCCACATGTGCCTTTAATTGCAGGATAAATGTATAATATAGAAGATAGAAAAGCTAGCAAAATGACTTTTGTTTTGTTTTGTTCTTGTCCTAAAAGTGACAAATATTGTATAGACCATAAGAGTCATATATACTTTTTAAACATCCCATTCCACATTTAGTCCCCATTAGTCCTTATAATAATATTCACTCTTCTGGGAAGATGTTCCACTAGATTTTGGAGTGAGCTTGTGAAGAGTTATAAGAGATTTATGCAGGAGGCCTGGGGTGCAGTTAGCATTCACATTCAATATCAGGAGATCTTCCACTCCAACCCATGTAAAGCATATTTTCATTGAGCTGGATTTGTACACAGGGGCATCGTCATGATTTAACAGGTTTGGATCTCCTAGTTGAAGTGAAGGAAAAATTTTATTTGACTGCAACCACAAACTTGCACCTTTTTATACAATTGTGTGCCTCCAAACTTTGTGGTAACAGTTTGAGTAAGAACAATGCATGGCTGAAAAATTGTCAGGTGTCCCAATACTTTAATAGTGTAGGTGCGTTTTTATAAAATCACAGCGTATCATAGCTAGATGGGTGTACCTGTGCAAGATATGATTCTAGGATAATGACGATGTGATAGGAGTTACTTAAAAAGAGTTGCAGGATTACCTGAAAACAGCAAAAATAACAGTTAAACAGAGACGAATAAGTTCTGAACTGCAGTCATCTCCATTGCGAAATTTCGAAATAGTCCGGTTGTGTTTGGAAAAAGAATGGTTGCACATTAGATACCAACAGTAAAGCATGGTGGTGGAAGCTCTGTGATATTCGGTTTTGATTTTTTTATTTTAATTAATAAAATACTGGGGAATTAAATGCCATTAAAGGTCACATGACAAGAAATCATCTATAAGAAACATTAAACATTTCTATAGGAATTCAACCGTAAACATCCGGAATGTCTTGAGAAGACATGGCATAGCAATGATTTTGGTGGTCCATCAGGTGGACCCACGTAACCACGTAACTGAAAACGATTTGTCAAGAACAATGAACTGATCCACAATAATGGAAAAAGCTTTTTACTGTAGATGTCTAGAAGCAGTTCTACTTACTGTAGAAGTCTAGAAGCAGTTCTACTTACTGTAGAAGTGTAGAAGCAGTTCTACCTACTGTAGACGTCTAGAAGCAGTTCCACTTACTGTAAAAGTCTAGAAGCAGTTCTACTTACTGTAGACGTCTAGAAGCAGTTCTACTTAATGAAGACGTCTTAAATCAATTCTACTTACTGTAGAAGTCTAGAAGCAGTTCTATTTAGTGTAGACGTCTAAAAGCAGTTCTACTTACTGTAGACCTCTAGAAGCAGTTCTACTTACTGTAGATGTCTAAAAGCAGTTCTACTTACTGTAGAAGTCTAGAAGCAGTTCTACTTACTGTAGATGTCTCGAAGCAGTTCTACTTACTGTAGACCTCTAGAAGCAGTTCTACTTACTGTAGATGTCTAAAATCAGTTCTACTTACTGTAGAAGTCTAGAAGCAGTTCTACTTACTGTAGACGTCTAGAAGCAGTTCTACTTACTGTAGATGTCTAGAAGCAGTTCTACTTACTGTAGAAGTCTAGAAGCAGTTCTACTTACTGTAAAAGTCTAGAAGCAGTTCTACTTAATGAAGACGTCTTAAATCAATTCTACTTACTGTAGAAGTCTAGAAGCAGTTCTATTTAGTGTAGACGTCTAGAAGCAGTTCTACTTACTGTAGACCTCTAGAAGCAGTTCTACTTACTGTAATGTCTAAAAGCAGTTCTACTTACTGTAGAAGTCTAGAAGCAGTTCTACTTACTGTAGATGTCTCGAAGCAGTTCTACTTACTGTAGACCTCTAGAAGCAGTTCTACTTACTGTAGATGTCTAGAAGTAGTTCTACTTACTGTAGCCGTCTAAAAGCAATTCTACTTACTGTAGACGTCTAGAAGCAGTTCTACTTACTGTAGATATCTAGAAGCAGTTCTACTTACTGTAGATGTCTAGAAGTAGTTCTACTTACTGTAGCCGTCTAAAAGCAATTCTACTTACTGTAGATGTCTCGAAGCAGTTCTACTTACTGTAGCCGTCTAGAAGCAGTTCTACTTACTGTAGATGTCTAGAAGCAGTTCTACTTACTGTAGACCTCTAGAAGCAGTTCTACTTACTGTAGATGTCTAAAATCAGTTCTACTTACTGTAGAAGTCTAGAAGCAGTTCTACTTACTGTAGACGTCTAGAAGCAGTTCTACTTACTGTAGATGTCTAGAAGCAGTTCTACTTACTGTAAAAGTCTAGAAGCAGTTCTACTTACTGTAGACGTCTAGAAGCAGTTCTACTTAATGAAGACGTCTTAAATCAATTCTACTTACTGTAGAAGTCTAGAAGCAGTTCTATTTAGTGTAGACGTCAGAAGCAGTTCTACTTACTGTAGACCTCTAGAAGCAGTTCTACTTACTGTAATGTCTAAAAGCAGTTCTACTTACTGTAGAAGTCTAGAAGCAGTTCTACTTACTGTAGATGTCTCGAAGCAGTTCTACTTACTGTAGACCTCTAGAAGCAGTTCTACTTACTGTAGATGTCTAGAAGTAGTTCTACTTACTGTAGCCGTCTAGAAGCAGTTCTACTTACTGTAGACGTCTAGAAGCAGTTCTACTTACTGTAGATATCTAGAAGCAGTTCTACTTACTGTAGATGTCTAGAAGTAGTTCTACTTACTGTAGCCGTCTAAAAGCAATTCTACTTACTGTAGATGTCTCGAAGCAGTTCTACTTACTGTAGCCGTCTAGAAGCAGTTCTACTTACTGTAGATGTCTAGAAGCAGTTCTACTTACTGTAGACGTCTAGAAGCTGTACTTTCACAACAGTCCTAATGTTGGTCATTTGTGGTGCATTAATATTTTTGCACCTATCAATTTTAATATTTAATTTTTAGACAGTTATTTTTTGCAGTGTGTGGTTCACATGGGTTGGAGTGGAAGATCCTGATTGGCCTGTTATAGCTCTGACCTCAACCCTATTAGGATGAATTGGAACGCATACTGCACCCCGAGGCCTCCTCACCCTACATCAGAGCACACATCACATCACCAAACCACACCACACAACACCACAACCATAATATTAGTTAAGATCTCAGAGCATGAGTGATTCATGGAGTCATGTGACCTTTGTTAATATGTCCCTGGTACTCAAACCACTTCATCCCTGCCCTTGATTCTTCTGCTGTAGTCAGTTATTATGATAACGATACATCCAACCCCGGTCAAACTGATGACTCTACGTGTACGTTATGTGAATTACTGAGTGACTAATAATCTCCTCCCTATCAAACTCACCCTGATAAGAACACAATGTTTCCCTTGTTAGGAATTGCAACTGATTTGTAATCTTTCCCTGCACTTCAGGCGTCACAAGAACAATTCATAATTACTGTGATTTGCTGCAGCACAACTGTCAGATAACTGCTGTTATAGAAAACAAATCCATGCCTTCTGGCCAATCAGAATCCAGAATTTTAACAAAATCTAAAACAACAAACTGTGGTAGTCGTACACAAAACTTTCAAAGAAATTCTTAATGCTGCATTTTTTCACAATAATGTAAGAAAATTACATTAAAATGTAAATATGCTATAAATATTTTCTGTTTTGTTTTGCTCCTGTGAGTAGATTTGTTTTGCTGTTGTGTGTCTTTTTATGTTGTGTTTTTTTTTACAACGTTTTTGTTTTGTTGTGGTTTTGTTTTTTTTGGGCTGTTGTGTGTTGTTTTGATGTTTTTGTTGTGGTGTGCCTATTTGTCTTGGTGTCTTATTTTGTATTATGGTGTTTTGTTTTGTTTCCGTGTGTCTGTTTGTTTTGCTGTTTTTGGTGTATTGTTGTGTTTTGTGGTGGTGTGCTTTTTTTGTTTTGTTGTTGCGTGGTATTTTGTTTTGCTGTGTTTTGTTTTAATGTTTTTGTTTAGCTTTTTTGTGTTATTTTGATTTGTATTTTTTGCTGTGTTTTAACTAATGTTTTTTATTACGGTGTTTTGTTTTACTGTTGTGTCTTTTTGTTTTGTTGTGTTGTTTTGTATTGCTGTGTTTTGTGTAGCTGTCGTGTGTTTTGTTTTGTTGCAGTGTATTGTTTGCTTTGCAATTTTTTCGTATTGCTGTTTCATTTTGATTAGCTGTTCTGTGTCATTTTGTTTTGTTGTGGTGTATTGTTTGTCTTGTTGTGGTGCGGTGTGGTGGGGTGTGGTATGTTTTGTTTTGCTGTTTTGGTTTACTTTTGTCTGTCATTTTGATTTGTTGTGTTATTTTGTTTTGTATTGCTGTGTTTTGCTGTGGTGGGGTGTATTGTTTTGATGTGTAATTTTTGTTATTGTTTTGTTGTGGTGCGCTGTTTTTTGTTTAATTTTGTTTGGACTTATAATTACTATTGTTGTTGTTGTTGTCATTATGTTGAGGTTACATTTATGGCATTTGGCAAACGCCCTTATTCAGACAACTGAACAGTTTAGGGTTAAGGGCCTTGCTCAAGGGCCCAGCAGTAGCAGCTTAGTGGTAGTGGTATTGGTGGTACTGGGTTCTCGTATGATCCAAAGCCTGAACCCCTGAGCTCCTGCTGCCTTGTGATCATCTATTATAATGAATTGCTTCTATTAATCCTTTCCATCTTGGACCCAGCGTTCTGTTCATTTAATTTTTTTTTAACAGGTAAATCTGAGAGATAATTTGTTTATGATTTGTTTATGAAACTTCTTGCACTAATATCCGTATCCAGTTGAAGCCCAAAGCTGAGCAGTTGAGGTTCCTCTCAGTGCTGATATTTAATGCGCTGCCATTGCTGGTGTGTTGTGACTTTTACTGAGTGAATCCTCGATCGTTCAGATCGCAGATAAGTTGAGATCTTAATCTTTCGGCACAGGCGCATGACAGCCGGCAGCACAACCTACACATTCTTATCATGTGTTCTCACTTGTCCACACCCTCTTCAGCCTCAGGGATCATACGAGTGTGAAAGCTTTCTCTTTGGACATCATGCACGTGTTTGCATTCTGTACATGAAGGTACACACATGTAAAAGTGCTCGTGTGAAAAACTGTGTCACGCGAACCCTCTCAGTACACGTTTTCACGCTGTGACGTGAGCAAATTCCACAGCCGTGTCTTTATGTAATCATGTATCGCATTGTCTAAACCTGTAACGCAAACTGCTTTCCACATGCTTCCTTTCTTCTGCCAGTTTCCTGTTTATACCTGGGGTAAACTGGGAAGGCACATCACATGACCCATTATTGGGCTCAAGCTTTTTAATGATGAGTGAAAGACTGTTTAAAAAAACGTTTTGTTCACGTATCAACACCTTGGAAATTGGGTTTTGACAAAGAAATGAGAGGAACTTTTTTATGTATGATTCTTGGCTCCTTTGGAGATCACATGAACTCACCTTCAACATCTTTTAAAGCCCAATTTCCCCATGCTAGTTATGCTAACTCTGCTAAATCTGCTGACTTTTCTCATAGTAGGTGAAAAGTCAGAACTTGAAATTATGTAATTTCTTTTGCCCTGTATTTGTTCAAGCTACAAAAGCGGAGGAAAAAAACTAAACAATGGAAGCCCTCCATGTTTGTCCTTTGGTAGCAACAAACTAGCAAGCTTACTGTGATGAGTCATATATATTACATGCTATATATATATATATATATATATATATATATATATATATATATATATATATATATATATATATTTTTTTTTCATCTATGTTCCTCAAACTGTAACCACAAACATAGAGGCACACAGATGCTGTAGAAGTATATTTTCCATTTATTTGAACTAGGAGACACAACCCTATTCCAGCATGACAATGCCCTTGTGCACAAAGCCAGCTCCATGAGGATATGCTTTACATGGGGATGTTGAAGTTGAAGATCTCCTGTTATACAGCTTTGATTACAGCACTAATGTATCGAACACCTTTGGGATGAATGTGAACACTGGCTGCACCCAAGGCCAAGCATCTCTCGGGGAACTACTTCAAGACTGTTGGAAGACCATTTCAGGTGACTACCTCTTGAAGCTCATCAAGAGAATGCCAAGAGTGTGCAAAGCAGTAATCAAAGCAAAAGGTGGCTACTTTGAAGAACCTAGAATATGACATTTTTCAGTTGTTTCACACTTTTTTGTTATGTATATAATTCCATATATAATTCCACATGTGTTAATTCATAGTTTTGATGCCTTCAGTGTGAATCTACAATTTTCATAGTCATGAAAATAAAGAAACCTCTTCGAATGAGAAGTTGTGTCCAAACTTTTGGTCTGTATATATCTTATGGTCTAAAAAACTTTTGTCTATTTTGTGTATCTAACATGATTCAGCATTTTTTTTTCCTTTCTGAGGAAAGTTGTTTTGGTAGCTTTTCTAACTTTTATTTTCTATGTTTATTCCACATTTAAAGGCACATGTGGCCTGAAATTGATCATTTACCACCCAGGAAGAATGTTTACGAGTAAAACCGGCTGTTCTGCCTGAGCCCGGTCAGTCACTCGGCATGTTTACAGCCGTCAGCTTGCAGCTCCGGGACATAAAGCAGAATAAAAAGGTGTTTAAGTGCACTGAATCGTGTGCATGTGTGTGTTTAGGTGGCTGAACACATAAACACAGGAGTAGGGGAACATTTTATAGAGACGGTGTGTGTGTGTGTGTGTGTGAGAGAGTGTGTTTCTGACATCATTAATGAATGTTAGCCCTGATATACACTTCATGTCTCTAAATCCATGCCAGATTTTTCCATCGTTTTTTGATTCTTTCAGAGTGAAAGAAATAATAAAAACAAAGACGAATTTTATTCCTCGATCACAATAAACACCGTGACGCATACTTTTACGCCTCGCTGTCGCATTTGATGTCTTTAAATATTTCCTGAAAAGCCAGTACTTAATGATTGTTCCAGATTCTGGAAAAGAAAGAAAAAAAATCCAGGCAATAACATTATTGCATCATAAAATATAACAGCCAATCAGGTTTCGATATGCAAATAGGAATGATGCAGCAACAATATACCAGAGGAAGGTGACTTTTACATATTGACAGATCTGAACTTCAGGGACTTTTCAAGGATTGTAACAATTTCTGGAACATACTTGTTAATATGCGGTCGAATTCTAATTGGTTAAAGGATGATGACTCATCACAACAGCATTCTAGGGCCAAGTCAAAATTGGAAACATTTTAAGAACAAAGTTGTAGCAATACAAGTTCAAAGTGTTAACGTTTTGAGAAAAAATGCAGAATTGCGATTTAAAAAAGGGAATTTTTTGGTGCATCCATGTAGAGTTATAATTAGTAAACGAACATTTACTTTATTTTAAAAATATTATGACTTTATTCTCCTAAGTTTGACTTTGTTCTCAAAATATTACGACTTTATTCTCGTAAGTTTGACTTTATTCTCAAAATATTATTCTCAAAATATTACGACTTTATTCTTGTAAGTTTGACTTTATTCTCACAATATTACGACTTTATTCTCGTAAATTTGACTTATTCTCAAAATATTACGACTTTATTCTCGTAAATTTGACTTTATTCTTAAAATATTACAACTTTATTCTCGTAAATTTGACTTTGTTCTTAAAATATTACGACTTTATTCTCATATTGCTACGACTTTAATCTCCTAACCTTGATTTTTTTTTAACGTGGCACTAAAACGGCGTCATAAGTTTGATATGTCACTGTAATATCTTTTTTTTTTTAGGGATTCAAACAATTGTGGCGAAGCCTGTATTACTATAGTGATAGTAAAATATATAAAATATTTGTATGAGTTTCAGAATGGTTTAAAATGATTTGCTATGTTGTTTATTTTTGCTTTATTAACAAAATAAAATTGTGTCATTTCCAAGACTTTTTCATTCCACTGTAGAAAGATTATAATTTTATCTAAAATAATTCAGTATGCAATTTCTCATCAATGATGGAACTCTGCTGAATTCATGTTCGATGCTGAGGATGAGTCTTTTGAGTCTGGTTCCTCTCAAGGTTTCTTCTACCATCTCAGGGAGGTTCTTTCTTGCTATAGTCACCACTGGATCGCTCATTAGAGATAAAATAAATCATAAGGAACAAACTTATAGTACATTTATACAACTTTATGACCACTTTATCTCTGTAAAGCTGCTTTGAGACAATGTGCGTTGTTAAAAGTGCTCTAATGGAACCAAATTGAAACATAAACAGTCAACTTGGTTGTGTATTTATTATTATTTTTTATTTAGTTTGTGTATTTATTTCTTTATTTTACAATTTTATTTTAAAACTCCATAGAAGGCATATTTTCTAGCACACCTTACACTCTAAATAGGAACATCACTATTTGATAAAATCATATAATAAAGAAGGATTTTCACTGTCGATTATAGCAGGAATAAAAGGAGATAATAAATATAATAAAAGCAATTACAGATTTTTTTTTTTTAAGATTCATAATAAACTTGGCTTCAATCGTGCTCAATACACAACAATCACACAACAGCGAAGAAAAAAAAACTGATCTATACTACATGGACAAAAATGTTGGGACACCTGACTTTCCTAGCCATATGTGGGTTTTTCTCCAAAATGGTACCACAAACTTGGAGGCACACCATTGTAAATTGTAAGTCTTTGGATGCTGTAGCATTGAATTGTCTCTTCACTTGAGCTAGGAGACCAAAACCTGTTCCAGCATGAAGATGCCCCTGCACAAATCCAGCTCCATGAAGATCTGCTTAACATGGGTTGGAGTGGAAGATCTCCTGCAATAGAGCTCCGCCATCAAGCTTATTGAGCTTTTGGAATGAACTGGAGCTGCACCTCAGGCTTCCTCATTTGAAATCTCCACAGGCGCCCTCCAAAATCTAGAGTGGAAGTGGAATGGGGACTAAATATGGAATAGGATGTTCAAAAAGCACATAATTTTACAGTCAGGTGTTCCTAAACCTTTGTCCATATAGTGTATTTAGCTGTAAATCACAAATCACACAACAAACGTTGTTCTGCTTCACTTTGTGTAAATACACCGCAATTTCACGATCCGTAAGCAGTGGGTTTCTTTTGACCGTGTAAAACATTCCGCCTGATGTGTCTTAACTCATTCTTTGTGTTTGCAACAGCCAACGTCTTCAGGAATCCCGGGCACATCTGTGCTGATCTCGGATTGTTCTGGAGACCAGTCTGGACAAGCTGCTGAATGAGAGCCCTGAGCCGAGAGAGCAGCTGATTAAGTGCTGGTTCAGGCTGACAGAGGCTCGTACACGTGGAAGTGAATCCCTTTAGAGCAGGTGATCTTCATCACGGCTCCGTTGAGGCTCTCGTCTGTTATAAGGCGCATCATTCCCTCTGCGATCAGAGATGGCCTAGAACACACACACACACACACACACACACACACACACACACACACACACACACACACACAGGATAAGTTCATTACAGTGATCATCAAATTACAGTACGTTTATGGCATTTGTCAGACGTCTTTATCCAGAGCGACTTATTTAAGCCTTGACTAAGGGCCTTGCAGCTTGGCAGTGTTGGGATTTGAACTCGTGACCTTTAAATCAGATTTCCAACTTCTTAAGCACTGAGCTTCCGCTTCCATATGTAAGTGTATGCGGTATTGGAGAATATAAAATTTCAAATGTTTCATTTGGGACGTTTCTCCATCATGGAATCACAGGTAAACAATAAAACCCACGAATGTGCCAACAAAGAGGAATTTTTTTTGTAAAAAATTATATATAAAAAAGTTAAATATTTTAACCATGAACTTGCATTAAAATGTCAATTAAAAAAAGAGAGACAAAAAAATTCTTCCTGAGATGATTTGAGAAATTGGACAAATAAAAACGTGCATTATGCCAAAGGAATATAACAATAAATCAATCAACCAATCAATCAATAAAAAAAACCAACCAAATAAATTAATAAATAAATGGAACTCCCACATTCATAAAAAAATGTTTTTTTAAAAATGTTTTAAATAAATAAATTTGGTTAAAAGAAATGCACAATATGTAATCATTACAAATAAATAAATAAAGAAAGAAAGAAAGAAAGAAAGAAAGAAAGAAAGAAAGAAAGAAAGAAAGAAAAAAAAGACTGTTCCATCTGTTCCACAAGACCTGCTGTTTTAGAGATGCTTGGACCAATCAGAAATGGTCTTTTAGACACCAGTTAGTCACTCAGGAATTGTCCATTGTTCCTGTTAACTTCAACTACTGACATTTAAAAAAAATCCCAGGAATATCACACTTTTCTATAGATCTACTTGACCTCATGTCAAAGTGAAATCTGTACATATTATAAATTTGCTGATGAGCCTCAATAAAAGAGAATGAGTCTGTAATTTAACGGTTTTAGGACCCAGCCTTGAGGAACTCCTTTATAATCACAAGCTCAAAGAAATCACTCCAGACCAGAGTGATCCAAAACCAGATCAAATCACCAGGCTGCCATCTGACCAACATTATCAGTCATCAGTCTACAGAACAGGTTTCTGCCCTGTAGGTCACTTTATCCCCACTTGAGGCACTCTTTACCCTATTTTAATGAAATACTAGTACTTCAGTGTTTTGCTGTTTCTTGTACAGTACGTAGGCAGTCGAACGGCACTTTAGCACAAGCAGCTGAAAATTGTTTTCTTAAAAGTGTTTCTTAAAGACATTAAACCTGAAAGATTTGCAGTGAGATCTCGCTGATGATGGATAAACATTACAATGAGTGCACAATTAAGAAGGCGTTTAGTTTCCTGGCGAGTGACTGCTTTATTATCGCCGTATCCCAATGAGTCACTAAGCATTGTTAAAAACAAGTTCCTTTGACAGAAACAAGAGCAGTCGCATTAAGATAATGGCAAATGTTCTGCTCAAGCGTGAACATGACGTACTGCTGGAGGAATGCATGTACCATACTTTGTGTATGAAAGACAGCAGAACTACTGAACTGTACATCCCAGGTAATTGATTTCCACTTCAAGATCTTTTGATCTTTATAGACATCTCTGTGAGTTTAACTTCTGACACTGCAGGCAACCTTCAACATTTCTTCACACAATCTGGCAATATGACATGGTCATGTCCATTTTTTTTCCATTACAATTCTAGTCAAATTCGTTTTTAGCTACACTGGGTTCTCAGGTACTTCTTCAGTTCTTCGTCATCCCAAGATTGGTCTTCTGCAACTCAATCCTGGAAGATCTACCTATGATGATGAGATGTTTGACCTCTCAAATTGATCGGGAATGAAGCACGTCTATAAAACCAAACCTTTCAGCACTTTTCTCACTATGCTCCACTGATCCTTCCATCCTCTACCACTGCTCCTCTGTTCCTTCCTTCCTTTACCACTGCTCCACTGATCCTTTCATCCCCTACCAGTGCTCCACTGATCCTTCCTTCCTTTACCACTGCTGCACTGATCCTTCCATCCTCTACCACTGCTCCACTGATCCTTCCATCCTCTACCACTGGACCACTGATCCTTCCATCCTCTTCCACTGCTCCACTGATCCCTCCATCCTCCACCACTCCTCCACTGATCTCTCCATTTTCCACCACTGCATTACTCATTACTCCATCTCCACCACTCTTCCACTAATCCCTCTATCTTCTAGCACTGATCCTCCCATTTTCCACCACTGCTCCACTGATCCCTCCATCTTCTACCACTCTTCCACTGGTCCCTTCATCCTCTAGCACCACCCTACTGATCCCCCCAACCCCTATCACACCTCCACTGATCCCTCCTTCCTCCACCACTGTTTCAATGATCCCTTCATTCTCCACCAGTGCATCACTTATCCCTCCATCTCCACCACTCTTCCACTGATCTCTCTAGTAATTTATAAATTGAAATGTGGACAGTTTTGCATCATTAAATGAAACACATTCTGCAAATTATTCAAATACTCACTTTAAAACCCCGAACTTGTCCATCTTCTGCTTTAAATCGTCTTTGTATTTAATGAATTTGCCCATGGTTTCTTCACGCTCGACGCTAAGGAGGAGCTGCGTGTCCACGAAGGCTGGACACAGGACATTAATCCTCACTCCGTAGTTGCAATGCTCCGATGCGTCCTGCCCACAATGACAAAAAAGTTCAGTCTGAGTGCACACATAGCACAAACAGTGAGTCAACATTCTGGATCTGTGATCAGTGTGTGTGTGTGTGTGTGTGTGTGTGTGTGTGTAATAAATCACAGTGGCTTGGAGCATTTCCCAACTTGAAGGACTCATTTTTCAACTTGGTGACTTGTCCAACATTTCTCACTAGCCTTCAACATATTACTCTTATCATGCAATTTGTTGGCCAATAGTTACAGATATGGTGGGGAGTTACAGATATGGTGGAGAGTTACAGATATGGTGGAGAGTTACAGATATGGTGGGGAGTTACAGATATGGTGGGGAGTTACAGATGTGGTGGGGAGTTACAGATATGGTGGGGAGTTACAGATGTGGTGGGGAGTTACAGATATGGTGGGGAGTTACAGATGTGGTGGAGAGTTACAGATGTGGTGGGGAGTTACAGATATGGTGTCAAGTTACAGATATGGTGGGGAGTTACAGATATGGTGTTAAGTTACAGATATGGTGGGAAGTCATAGATATGGTGTTAAGTTACAGATATGGTGGAGAGTTACAGATATGCTAAAAAGTTACAGATATGGTAAAAAGTTACAGATATGGTGGAGAGTTACAGATATTGTGAAGAGTTTGAGATAATGTAATGATATTCAGATTAGTGTCAAGTTACAGATATAGTGGAGAGTTACAGATATGGTGGGAAGTCATAGATATGGTGGGGAGTTACAGATAATGTAATGATATCCGGATATGGTGTCAAGTTACAGATAAAATGAAAAGTTACATATATGGTGGAGAGTAAAGTAAAAGTAATGCATAAAAAACAATTGCATAAAGACATAAAAAACACAGCACTTGGATAGCAACATCCTGGTGAGTGATTACATTTGGTGGCTGGGAAAACGATGGTGAACAGCCGCATACACCTACATCTTGGCCAGTGGACTTCTCTTCAGGCCCGGCTCAGAAAACGAGGAACGGCTGCATCAAACAAGTGGCCACTTGCAGGACTAGAGCAGGGGGAGGGGGACACGAAAAGTGGAATTTCTACGACTCGGCCTAATGAATCGAGTAAACAATGAACGTGGGAGTGAACTGTATCAAATCTGGTGGTGTCTGGGCTTTTAAACAACATAAAATAATGAAAAATTGCAATGCAACACTATATAATAATTTCATTAGCCAGCAAAGTAGCAATGATAAAGCTAGCAATCATAAAACTAGCAATCAGAAATACTTTGCTATATATTTTAGGCTTGAAATTATTGCACCAAATAAGCTGTGTCTTATATGGCATCAGATCGCTATCATTTCTGCATTTTCTCCTTAAGTCCACATCATTCCTTACTCCCCCAAGGACCTAATTTAGCACATTTGCCCAAATATGGTAACGGAGCGAACCCTAAAATGGTTCCCTCAGACGAACCCTGGATTCCCTCAGTAAGGAAATAGCTCAAATCAACAAGGGCGTGATAAAAGATTTCGCTGATATACGACCCTATAGTTCATCATCTAGCTGATTTATGTTAACAATTGGTATGTAGATTCTATTCCAGGCTCTGTATGAGGGTCAGGATGCTGAGCAAGCGAAAGTGCTAGATTCACTCACCGCCAGGGATCTGGAGAAGCCGATCACGCCGTGTTTGGTGGCCGTGTAGACCGGCTGATAAGGGGAATGAAGGAATGCTGTAGGAAACAAACAACACTTGGTCAAAACATGGTCATTTAATCCTTCCAGCCTTAAACACGGGTAAACAATTTACACACGACACAGAAAAAAACACAGCAGGAGCAGATTCTGTGACATGTGACGGTTGTTCTGATGTCGAAAAATTATCCATTATATTAGAAGTAATGTGATGAAGTGGAGTAAAATATTGTTGACAAACGATTGCCATTTTTCCTCGAATAAGAATTTAAAAAGAAAATATAAACCCTGCCCCGTATCTGAATCCGTACTCACTGACACTGGAGACTCCTTCCGTAAACTCTACACACGTTAGCATGTTAAGATTATGTAAAGACTAGCAATAATTTCCTGTGTAAGTCGTTACTATAGAAACTAAAGGTCGACTGATAAGGGATACTTAGATTGGATTATATTTGCTGATAACCGATTATATATAACACTCGACGTGAAATAGTGCTGAACTTCATATAAAAAAACAACAACAACAAAAAAACAGTACTGAATCATGAAAATGTGCTAAAGGTAATAAATATGAAAATATTCATTAATAAATAGAATTATATGATGAATAAATTATAAATAACATATAATATAGCGCTATAATATAGCGTCTTACGTGTAAAAACAAACAAACAAATTTGCCTCTAGGGTCCGCTATTGTAATGACAGCGGACCGAAAGACGGAAAAACTATCGGTATGGATTTTTGCCGATAGCTGACAGTTCCAGCAATTAACGTCCGGTGCCGATTAATATCCAAAACCGATGAATTGGTTGACCTCAAATAGAAACGACGACACCTATTGAACCAATTTGTCGCATCGCATCGCTTCCTACGCATCGATCGATATATTGAATGTTCTTGCACTAATTCAGTCTTCCAGGATCAATGAAAAAGCAGCACCCACAGCATCACTGTGTCACCATTCCCAAAGTCGTCATGGAAAAAAAAAAAAAAACTGGAGCAAATTTTTTCTTTTCATCCGTCAGTTTTAAAGCAGCGCATTAAAAATTCCCTCCAGCAGCCGAGCGCTCAAACAAAAAGCCATGCTCCAGGACTAAAAATTGGCCAAGGATCATTTCCTGCACTAAATAAATCTTCAGGCTCAGCACCACTTTTTCTTTATAGACACACACGGAACCTCTTCATGCTCTTTTTCTTTCTACGCACTAATAAATTTCAGATGTTTGTCGGCTCTGTTTAGTTTTTTGTCTCTGCTATCACGCCGCATTTGTGTTCTTAATCCGTCGCCTCGAACCTCGAGGCTCTGACATGATAAACAACTTTACGACCGGCACCAAGCCTTCAATTACCGAGACGAAGACATGCAAAGGCAGCGTTTACAATTAAAGAGCTTCCTGTGGGTTCTAGATGAGTGAATGCAAACACGCTGTTGACAAGACTAATCCTTGCCGGGACAATGGGAGCCTCTGTTTTCATGTGTTTTCCCCGCAAAAGGTCATATGACTACAAACTCTGCATCAGGATGTGATAAAGAGGTAAGTATGGAATGAGGTAATGCCACAGAGACGTGTTGCAGAGATGACAGCTGTTGCTGTAAGTGCAGAAATATCACACCGGAAAGGTTGTGCTTCCAAAGTAAATACTGCAGCTTCCAGCTGATCAGAATCAAATTTTTAGACAGACCATGGTGTGTGTTTAAATACATATATATACAGTCCCAAAAAGCACTTTCAAACTGTCAAAAGTATAAAAACACCTAATCTTGCAGACGCATGCAGAACTGGACAGTGGATGACTTCGAGAAAGTTCTGTGAAGGCCATTTTTGGCTCTAACAGAAGAGAGAGAAGATTTGATCAGACTCCCTCACCCCCACAGTCAAACATGGAGGTGGAAGCGAAATGGTTTTGGACCAGGGAAGTTTAAAGACTTATTCCGGAAAGTGAAAAGAACCATTCCAAACTTCAACACGATGAGATTCCGTCTGGACTGCGGCTCATTGGAACCGACTTCACCGTACAAGACGATGAGCCGAAGCGTACGTCCAAGTTCTTTAAGCGTTATTTAGAGAGTCGTCTGGAGTGATATCTATAATAGAATGACCTCCCAGTCACTGCACCTAAATCCTATTGAACTGCTCTTTATTTATTTATTTATTTTATTTATTTATTTAATTATTTAATAGCGGCGGTGCTCATTGACCAACGGTACAATACTGTAAATAAGCTAGTGTTAGCCTCAATGGCTAATTTTTATTTGTTTCGCCATGCCAGATTTTAAAAAGGCAAAAACACAGTAAGTTATCACACATACAATAACATTACAAATGACAAATGACTTTTAACCATTTCTTCAATTTATTGGATAAACTGGATCCCAAAGTCAGAAAGAAATCTCCAACTATTGAGGAACCCCCTTGGCAAGTTTTACAAGAGGCATGGCAAAGTATTTCAGCTGAATGTTTGGAGAAATGATCTGTCCACCTCCTAAACAAGGCCCTTAACCCCTCCACTGCTGTAAATGTAGTGCTATTATTGGACAGTGGAAGGGTTTAGGAACATGTGGAAGACCGAGGGGAACACTATGTACAGTCACAGTACAGGGATAACCGAATGCTGAGGTGCTGGAATGAAAAGTCACCTACATTCTGCTAATTCCATAGCTGAAGAGTTCCAAAGATCCTCTGGCAATTAATAATTCATATCAGCACAAGAACTGTGTTGCAGAAAAACTGCATGCAGAAAGTGGAAGGACAGCAGGTATTATATATATATATATATACATACATACAGGTAGTTCATAAGTTATGATGGTTCAACTTCAGATTTTTTTCTCTTAAAATACTGATAGTGATACAGCAAATGTGGAAGCATTCATGTGGTATGAAACATTGGGATGCCGCCAGGATGTACGCATCTCCCACCTTTACCCTCATCAGCGGTTGAGTTCAGTTGTCTCGTGGTAGAGCGTGTATTTATTTTGGTATACATATATGTGTATACATATGGGATATTCTGATTATGTATGCATTCAAACACACACACACACACACACACACACACACACACACACACACACACACACACACACACACACACAAAACCTAATCAGTACTTTTGGCCCGGACTTGTTCTTCTATCTGCTCGATCTTCATGTACTTGTTTGTTTAGGTTTTCCAGGAAGTCTTATTCTTCCTAGAACAGTATTCAGTAGACCAGGTGACGCTTTAATTGCATGCAATTATTGTGACATGTATTGGGCGGATACAACTGCAACTTTCACATGTTTTGCTTTGTAAACGATCTACCCATTTTCCCACTTTATCTAAGATTATAATACACGATTATGCTTATGCACCCTTTATTTTTCGGTATATAAGAATAAAGCCATTCCAAAAAAATATACATGTACAAAGCAAATTTGAAGGACCGTCCGAATCACTAACAACTACAACTCCGCCCTCAAACGTTAAGCCACGCCTCCATTGCCGTGTTTCGGCTTCAAAATTAAACCAAATTCGTCCGTTTCTATTCTGACCGTTGGGTCATATGGCACCAGAACTGAGACGATTTAATGTGTGTGATGATCTAGGGATGAGATTTGTGATAATTAGCTGTATTTTAAGCAAACCTTCAGCAGGAATGTAAGTCAGGAATGTGGTGGATCCTGATGAACATGCTAAGAAAAATTAACCTGTAATTTCCAAAATAGCGATTTTTCGATGTTTTGTTATAAGTTTAAAAGTTATTGCACCCCATCGATCGGAAAAAAAAAGAATACTGCAATGAATCTCAATGGATTTAAGGCTGTTTATAAGGAAATGGTTCCAGTCATAAAATAATTAAATAAATAGATAAAAAAACAACCAAAAAAATAAATATCTAGGGGCAATCTATCTAGCATGTGTTAAGAGTTGGATAGAAACTGGAGCAGATGTTGATGCTTCTAAATTCTATAATTGTATATAATGTATATATATAATAGGGGTGTAATGGTACACGCATTCGTCTTGAATTTTTTTGGTACAGGGCTTTTTGTTCGGTGCATATTTGTACTAAATGCAATTTTTACGATTGGAATATAGTTATAGTACAATCTGTGTTCCTGAGGGAACACAGATTGTACTATAACTATATTCCAATCCCTGACCGGGAACCATCCCCAGCCACTCTCAGTGCCGGTCCCAAGCCCGGATAAATTGGGGAGGGTTGCGTTAGGAAGGGCATCCAGCGTAAAAACATGTGCCAAATCAAACGTGCGGAGGATCCGCTGTGGCGACCCCTAACGGGAGAAGCCGAAATAAAGTTTTATCTGTACTTTCTACTTCTAACATTTTCAAACCAGACTCGTTACTTTAGTTTCAATCTATTTAGTGGTGATCAATATTTCAGCCCATCAACATATTTCTTGTTATTGCGAGGCTTTTTTAATCCACTGGTGTATCATTTCCTGTCTCTCACACACCGGAGATGTAGACGAGTTTATGAAGCTCACAACGACCAGGCAGAAGGCAGTAAGAAGTCTGGGGGTTAACGTGGATGAGACAGAGGGAGTCAGTGATGTAAACATGACTGAGAACAGAGACGTTCCTGATCATCATCTTTTCTCTGCTTGTGTTCTACATGGTGGTTGTTCAGCCTGGATACATTCATTGGGTTACAAAATTCTTTTGTATGAATTTATTAATATGACGTGAGGTCCAATTACCAGCGTGACACTAAAACAGTAGTAGTAGTAATGACTACTTTTATTTAAACAGTTTAATTTGTGCCAATTTAATTTTTTTTATTATTGTTATATATAGAATTTTTTTATATAAAAAAATATTTTAGAGATTATTTAACAAAGCAGCCATTTTATTAAACATTGTTTTAAAAAATGTAAACTGTTAATGTTCACAAATGTAAAATCTACGTACTGTGAATTTTGTGTAGGTTACACCCCTAAAATATATAGAGTGTGTGTGTATATATATATATATATATATATATATATATATATATATATATATATATATATATACACACATACGGATCTTCTTTCAGGCAATCATCCATCTCCATACCCCCCTGTCCTCTATAACAACTACCTGCATGTTTTCCCTCACAAATCACTTCTGCCACTTTTCTCCACTCTTCTCACATTATTTTAGTCAGCAACTTGTCTTTTGAAAATCATTTCAACCATATTAGAAAAACAGCCTTGTTCTTCTTCTTCTTTCGAAATATTGCTAAGCTAAGAAACATGCTGTTTATATCTGATGCAGAGAAGCTCGTCCATGCGTTCATGACCTCTTAATGCATTACTAGGTGGATGTCCTGCATCATTAATAAACGAGCTACAGTTTGTTCAGAATGCAGCAGTCAGAGTTCTCACAAGGTGGAGAAGATATGATCATATAACCCCAGTCTCCTCATCCTTACACTGCCTACCTGTCACGTTTTGAATCGCCTACAAACTACTGCTACTTACCTACAAAACACAAAATGGTTAATCTCCCATGTATCTCTCCAGTCTTTTAACACGCTACATTACATCACGCTCCTTGAGGTCTCAAAACTCCGGACTTCTAGTAGTTCCTAGAATAGCAAAGTCCACTAAAGGAGGTAGATCTTTCTCACATTTAGCTCCTAAACTCTGGAATAGTCTTCCTGACAGGGTTTGGGGCTCAGACACACTCACCCAGTTTAAGTGCAGATTAAAGACGTACCTTTTAAGTGAGTTCTACACATAACACACATCACATATCATAACCTTGTGCTCCAGAACATCTAATTTCTCTCCACTGATTCTCTCTCTTTACCCATTCCGGGGCTTCCTGAGGTTGCTCAAGCCCCAGTCATGTCCCACCTCCTGAAGATTATGGACCTTTAAAGAAGTAGATGCCGAACTCGCAAACATCCCAAACCATCTAGGGATGTACCAGTGCCAATTGGACCCAACCTCATGTGGAGTTTGGACATTGGACCTCTTTGAGTGTTTAAAGTTTCTGGCATGGAGGAGCTGGTGTTGGATCTGTGATTATCTCAGGTGTTGATCTATTTTATGACCTGCTCAGTACGTCATGGTTCCACAACGTCAAATGACTGTAATTCATCTTATCTCTTAAATTCTTTAAAGCTGCTTTGGGAGAATGTCCATTGTGAACTGACTTCCTCATACAATACCACAGCTCCTCTCTCCACCCTGTCGTATGCTTTCTCTAAATCCACAAACACACAATGCAACTCCTTCTGACCTTCTCTATACTTCTCCATCAACATCCTCAAAGCAAATAATGTGTCTGTGGTGCTCTTCCTCGGCATCTAACCATACTGCTGCTCACAGATGGTCACCTCTTCTCTCAGCCTGGCTTCCACTACTCTTTCCCATAACTTCATGGTGTGACTGATCGACTTAATCCCCCTGTAGTTACTGCAGGTCTGCACATCTCCTTTATTTTAAAAGATCAGTACCAGCACACTTCTTCTCCATTCCTCAGGCATCCTCTCACCATCCAAAATCTTGTTGAACAATCTGGTTAAAAACTCCACTGCATCTCTCCTAAACATCTCCACGCTTCTGGTCATCTGGTCCAACCGACTTTTCACCCTCCTAATCGCTGCTCTCACTTCCTCTTTACTAATCCTATCTACATCCTGTTTTACCATCTCCACATCATCCAACCTTCTCTCTCTCTCATTGTCCTCGTTCATCAGCTGCTCAAAATACTCCCTCCATCCTCTCAACACACTCTCCTCACTAGTCAACACATTTCCATCTCCATCCTTTATTGCTCTAACTTGCAGCACATCCTTCCCAGCTCGGTTCCTCTGCCTGACCAATCGGTACAAATCCTTTTCTCCTTCCTTAGTGTCCAACTTCTCCTACAGCCTTTTCCTTGGCTTTCGCCACATCCCTCTTCACCTGCTGCTGCATCTCCTTGTAATCCTGTCTTCTTTTTTTTTTTATCTCTCTGCCAATCCCAATTTATATTATTTAACCTGTAGCTCAGTGGTTAAGTCGTTAGACTCTGGACTGGAAGGTCACAGGATCAAATCCCAGCACTACCAAGCTGCTGCTGTTGGGCCCTGGAGCAAGGCCTTTAACTGCTCAGATGTAAATTGCTTTGGATACGGGTGTCTGCCAAATGCAGTAAACATAATGTTCTATTTTTATAGCTGTAACATATTTCTTTACGAAAATGAACACCACGGAGCTTAAAGAGTCTCAATGCTGAATGCAAGACAGTAAATCAGATTTATTCATTGAGTTCGAACTGTACAGTAGTCTGACCTGAATAAATTCCTCATTAGACAAGCCGTCATAACATAGCCTTGGTGCATGGAGCAGTGTGTGTGTGTGTGGGTGGGTGTGGGTGTGGGAGTTGGGGTGTTGTGCGCACGTGGGGTGTTTGTAAAAACTGAAACAGATCCGGGTACTTTGCCTATCACCGACTCTCATCACAAGACTCTCTTTAGCCCATGAGCAGTATTACTCTCAGCCATCTGAAGACCATATGCTCGTGTTTGAACGTGCCTCAAGCGTGTTTAGAGGGAATGTCATGTTTTGTTTAACCGAGTCTAGTTCCTCTGCTCGAGCAAAAAAAAAAAAAGAACAGGCTAATGTTAACACTGACAGAATGCATGGTTTTGATGCTTAGCTACAGTATTCCCAGCAGTAAAGTATTCCCAGCACTTTCTCCACATTTTATCTTACAGTCTCATTCCAAAATGGATTAAAATAATTATTTTCCCCAAAATTCTACAAACAAAACCCCATAATGACAATGTGAAAGACGTTTGTTTGAAATCTTTGAAAATTATATAAAAAAAACAACAGCAACAAAAAAAAAATCACGTACATAAATATTCACAGCTTTTGTTCAATACTTTGTTAAAACTCATTTGGCACCAATTACAGCCTCAATCTTTTGAGTTTGATGCTACAAGCTTGACACCTATTTTTGGCAGTTTGTCCCATTCTTCTTTGCAGAACTTCTCAAGCTCCATCAGGTTGGATGGGGAGTGTCAGTGCACAGCCATTTTTAGATTTCTCCAAGATGTTCAATCAGGTTCATGTCTGGGCTCTGGCTGGGCCTCTCAAAGACATTCACAGAGTCATCCTTTCTTTGTCTTTGTCCCACCGGCCTAGTCTGAGGTCCAGAGCGCTCTGGAGCTGGTTTTCATCAAGGATGTCTATGTATAGTGCTACATTTATCTTTCCCTCGATCCTGACCAGTCTTCCGGTTCCTGCCACTAAAAAACATTCCAACGTCATGCTCATGCCACCACCATGCGTCACTGTAGAGATGGCCAGGTTTCCTCCAGACATGACGTTTGGCATTCAGGCCAAAGAGTTCAATCTTTATCTCTCATGGTCTGAGTGTCCTTCAGGTGCCTTTTACTCCAGGGGGGCTGTCAAGTGCCTTTTACTGAGAAGTGGCTCCCGTCTGGGCCCTCTACCATACAGGCCTGATTGGTGGAGTGCTGCAGAGATGATTGTTCTTCTGGTCCTGGTGGTTCCAAACCTCTTCTATTTATGGATGATGGAGGCCATTGTGCTCATTGGGACATTCAATGCTGCAGAAATCTTTCTGTTTCCTTCCCCAGATCTGTGCTTCGATATAATTCTTACTCTGAGGTCTACAGACAATTCCTTGGACTTCATGGCTTGGTTTGTGCTCTGACATGTACTGTTAACTGTGGGACCTCATATAGATCAGGTGTGTGACTTTCCTAATTATGTTCAATTAACTGAATTTACCACAGGTGGACTCCAATCAAGTTGTAGAAACATCTCAAGGAAGATCAGTGGAAACAGGATACACCTGAGCACAATGTTGAGTGTCATGGCAACAGCTGTGAATATTTATGTACATGTGATATTTAAGTTTTTTTCTATTTAATACATTTGCAAACATTTCTAACAAACTTCTTCCACGTTGTCATTATGGGTTATTGTTTGTAGAATTCAGAGTTAAATAATAAATATTTTCCAGTTTGGAATAAAACTGTAACATAACAAAATGTGGATAAAGTGAAGCTGTAAAAACTTTCCAGATGCACTGTATGTTAATGATCTATATCCATATACTCTATGGACAAAAGTATTAGGAAACCTGTCAAATGTAAATCTTTCACAAACTGTTACCACAAACTTAAAGGCACAAAAATGTTAAGGATGTTTTTGATACCATTAAGTTTTCCCTTCTCTTAAACTAGTAGACCCAAACGTGCTCTACAAGGATCTGTTTTAAATGGTTCTGCAAGAGTGCTCCAACTCTCTTGAACACCTTTGGGATGAATATCGACACTGACCGCACCCCAGGACTCCTCACCTCACCTACATCAATTCCAGACTTTACTAACACACTTGAGCACAAATCTTGACAAAGTCTATTGGAACATCTTTCCGGAAAAGTTGAGGTTATAATAGGAGCAAATGGGGACTAAAGGTGGAATGGGATGTGTGTATATGAGTGTCTGAATTAAACACGTCACAAACAGAAACACATCCCAAAGTGTCCCTCAATCGCAAACTTTTGCTATTGTTGAAAAGCATGACACACATTTCAGCTCACGCTGCCCGGATCTCATTTTGTTCGTCACATTTCGTTTTCTTGACTCGGTTAAAGAGGAGTACTCCTTTCAGAAAACCCACTTATGCAATCTGTTTGATTTGCTTTCATTCCTCTCCATGCTGTGACGATTGTGACGACTCAGTTTACATAGCACAATCTGTTATTTGACCTTGGAACATTCAGCGTTGTGACAGAAAGCAGCTGTAAGGACTTACGTGGGCTGAAATGAAATAGAGAATTAGGTTTAAACTACTCCTGAAGTTCCTTAAAGGGGTTAATTTGATAAATGTTTAAATCTTCCATGGTCAGGTCACAATCCGTTTTACTGTGAATAAAACAGTTTATTAGGACCTCTGTAGAAAAGTTTTTAAAACTTAGGTAGTGATGTCACAACATTGGACCAATCACACCCAGTATGCAAATCATTACAGCAACTCAATGTTATAACTGGTAGCTTTGAAGCCATTGACTAAATAGTGTAATAAACAATAAACTTTTTCCTTTTAAATGGTAAACAAAGATGCATGGAAGTGTAGAAGGTTAGTTAGACTGTGACCTTCATGATCCTGAAACCCATGGAAAGAAAAGTGCATAATAGTGGACTGAGACTGTCGAAGGCTTTAATTCGTAAGTTATGAAAATACCCATTTGCTCCAATTTTTATTAGAGATTGATTCAGCCATTAGGGTGTTACTGATGCAGGTCAGGTGAGGAGGCCTAGGGTGCAGTGCAGGGTTAAAACTCAATAACAGGGGATCTTCCACTTCAACACATGTAAAGTATATCTTCATGGAGCTAGCTTAATGCACAGGGGCATTGTCATGCTGGAACAGGTTTTGTCTCCTTGTTCACAATAGGAGAAAGTTTCTCAAATTTTGTGTTACAGTTTGGAGAAGAACTGCATCTGGCTGGAAAAGTTGGGTGTTCCAATACCTTTGGGACTCAGCGTAATCATGCTCCCATTAATAATGATTAGAGGAAAAGGAAAAGAAGACGAGTGAAATGAAGAGAATCAGCTTATTCAATGCTGCTGTTTATCTACAGTGTGAAAGACCTGCAGCTGTTAGCACTTGGACAGATGAGAAACGCTGAGGAAACAGCCAGGGCTCCAACACACACACACACACACACACACACACACACACACACACACACACACACACACACACTCAAACACACACTGTAGTTCAGGCTTTGCCTGCATTCCAGGACCCTTGAACCTACATGGAGCTTCTCCAGCTAAAACTCAGCAAGCCAGAGGATTAGGAGCAGAACGCAAATTCATCACTCATCAGCTTTTAAAACTTCTACTCCTACTCTTACTACTACTATCAAACACACACACACACACACACACACACACACACACACACACGTATTATTGAGACATATTTGTCTATTACCCAGGAATGTTTAATATCCATCAACAGCACTGTTACAAACAACTGTCTCCTGTTTGCATTTTAATGAATCATTTTGTTCATGAATTAGTTTTTTTGCACCAAGAAAAAAGGTGTAGAATGCAAAAGGGAAAACCTCTGCCCTTTAAATCCCACCCTTGAAGTTCTCGTGAACTGTGTAGCAATGTTTAGTCATTTTCGCTTTGTTATTCCTGTAAGAAATCTGTTGCGTCATTGCTGGCAAAAAAAAAGTACATACACCTACATTCATTGATTCTTAGCTCAGAAGAAAAATATGTCATTTCACTGTTTGCTTTTTCTGCAGTGATGTTTGATACATTGATATGAAATTCAGCAGAAAAGCAACAGGAGATGTTGTGTGTCCCAAATTAACCTTAACAGTGACAGACAGTAAATTCGGTGTCATTTGGTGTCACCCTGATGAGGAAGGGATCCCTGTTGGGTCTGGTTACTTTCAAGGTTTCTTCCTCATACCATTGAAAGAGTTTTTCAATGCTACAGTTGCCACTGGTTTGCTCTTTGGACAAATATCCAGCCATGATGATTCATTTGATTAGCAAAAAGAGTTCCAGCATCAAGCAGTGCTTAGCATCTATACTTTGTAGTTTGTAACATTAGCATGTTTGATTTGAACAGCTAGCATGGCTGTAGCCTATACTGTAACACGCCTGTACGCGAAAGTACGCCTGAAAGATTGTTAGCAAACATCCTGCTACTTATAGGACAGATTAGCTTCTTTCTTTCCTAACAACAGAGTCTCACAGAGTTTAGGGTTTAAAGCTTTCACTTCAGAAGTTGTTTTTTGTTTCTGACTCAAGTTCTGCTGAAATAAAAAACTGCTTGATTTTAATTATTTTCTCAACTGGAGGCCTAAAGGAGAAGGTTGGACTTGGAGTCGGTGAGTCAGTATCTGAGATGAGAGGGAAAAATAGCTGGAGAGATGGAAAAAAGATAAGAGCTGCAGTTCAAGAAAGTGTAAAAAAAAATACTGTATAGAGTGAAAAAGGAGTTCAGCGGAACGGAAACTTTTTTATATCGTCTCTTTCTCTGTGAAACAGTGCCTGCTAAAAATAGCATCACTTTTGGATGAGCTGTTCATCATTTCTGCAGCAGCCTCGAATCGGTCATGTGGTTGTTTCGGTTACGGTTTCAGGTCGAGGCAAAGTCAAGTGGCTTTTACAGTCGGTTTAACCACATACAGTACAGTACAGAGTGAAACGACACAACGTTCTTCCAGGTCCAAGGTGCTCCATAAATCAGCATAACACAAGATTAGGCAAAAACTAAACTAACAACGAGGCTACATATAGTGTACGTGCAACCTTTAGTGCTGATAACACAACACAATGAGACAGTAAACACAGCGACAGTGCAGCATGCAGCAGTACAGCAAATGTGTATTAGTGCAAATAGATTGTCCCTATAATAATAAATACTGTACATGTAAACATTAGTTGTTTAGCAGCAGTTATATGTTCTTTTGAGAGTGTCTGTGTGTGTTAGTCCCTTTTTACTGCTACCATAACATTGATAGGATGTTATTTAGTGAGGACTCAGGACTAGGAGAAGCCATGGATCAGTGGTGGATGAAATACGTTGTTAAAGCATAAACACAATCAGTTAAAGTGTCTCTTTAAACTTCCTCTTGAGTAAAAATACAAAAGTATTTGCCTTCAAATGCACTTAAGTGTCCAAAGAACTATGATTTATTATGGCTCTAACAACAACAACAATGTTTAACTGTAATAAATAGATATTCGGTGCAACCCAGATGAGGATGGGTTTCCTTTTGAGTCTGGTTCCTCTTAAGGTTTCTTCCTTATTTATCTCAGGAAGTTTTTCCTTCGCCACAGTCGCCACTGACTCACTCATTAGGGGACAAACTTACACTTATAAAGAAAATCTTACAGATTTTTTTATTAGCGCATTATCCGTGTAAAGCTGCTTTCAGACAATGTCCAATGTTAAAAGCGCTATAGAAATAAAAACATATTGAATTGAATAATGTTTCTATTATCATTTTTGTCACAAGACTTTTTCAACTCAGTTTATGTGAAAAAAGACTCTAATGTGACTCTCAGCACACTGATCTATTAATAGAATTATATTAATGAACCAAAAACCTTCTTTTCAACTACTTAAAAAAAAAAAACACACAAATGTTGAGGCGAGTTTGAGTCTTGAGTTTCCTCATCATTTTAGTAACTGAGTATTCTAACGATTATTCCATCAATTAATTGGATAAAATGTCCTTTTTTTATTAAACAGCAATACTAAATATACGAGAGAAAATAAGACGGGTTTCTTAAAACGAACTAGTAATGTGATTCCTTTTTAGAAAAATTTACATTTTTATTGCTGAAATTGCAATCTGTGAAAACTAAACCCATTTAATTGCCAAATTACATAAAATGCAAATACAAATATATAATTAAGAAAATCAAACGTACTATTTTAAATAAAAATAAAAAAATCTTTTTTAATGAATTTTTTTTTATGCAATTACATTTTTTTTTTCTCGCAATTGTGTCTTTAATCACAAAAAATAAAGTTGCAATTCCAAAATCTGTCAAAATTAAGAAATAGAGTCAGAATTGCAAGAAAAAAACTTAAAACTTAAAACTTAAATAAAGTCTTATCTGTACATTGTGAGTTTAGCGGGTGGTGCGTCAGTAATAATGGTCCGTTGGGAAACACAGTGCTCTGTGTGTAGTGAAATTGACTAAACGAATAGATATTTTTGTATTTGAACTACTCGAGTTACTTGAGGAATCATTTCAGCCCTATGTGTTATTTTTTAAAATTTAATTTAATTCAATTCAAGTTTATATCTATAGCACTTTTCACAATGGACGTTGTTTCAAAACAGCTTTACAGAATGTAAGAATTACAGAACAAAAAATTGTAAATAAGTGAACTCCATGTATTTATTCCTGATGATGAAGCCTGGGGTGAATGTGGAAAGAAAAAACTCTCTTAGATGCTTTGAGAACGAAACCTTGAGAGGAACCTAATTAAAAAGGGGAACCCATCCTCCTCTGGGTGACACCAAGAGTGTGTTTACAAATCATTTAAACATTACGCTGGAGATTAAGAGATATCCTAATCATTAAAGTGTGTGATTATGGTTAATGTTATACTGTATATACCGTAAGTTAAACCATATGCTAAAATTCTCCATGTTTCACTCTGTATGGAACTGGAACTGGATGTTACTATGGTTACAGGAGTGCAGAAGTAGGGCATTGTTTTTTTTCTTCAAGCCAATCACAATCCAGCATTTACATTGACCAGATGTTAGAATGAAAATGATGTTAGTCAGACACAGGTTTTTTTTTTTTATGCTAGGTAATATATATATATATATATATGTAGTAAAAAAAATTGCATGAATTAAATTACCTCTTGTGAGAGCACTTCTTTTTGCACCTCCAGCATTCAGGAAATCTTTTCAGATTATTTTATTTGCTTTGACTTTACTATACACTAATGATAATAATAATAATAATAATAATAATAATAATAATAATAAAATAAATTAGCATTTTCTCCATGTCAGCTTTTGCACTCCATAACAAACTCCCATGTCTGTCCATATTAGGACCGAAAGCTGGGTTTTATTTGTTTAGGCGTCACCGCGAAAAGCAAACACACATCCGATACGCAGAAACAAAAGTGTAAAGTCAACACCTTTGTTTTCCTCCAGTGGGAAACGTTTGCCCTGATCGCCTGTCGCTATGCTTTGCGCCGATGCCTGACGAGCCTGAGGGAAAAGTTCTTGTGTTTTTTTTTAAAGTTTGAACAATCATTTTTTCACAAGTGAGTAAAGCTATGGAAGTAAAGTCTAGTGAAAATATTTTCTTATGAAAAGGGTTGTTCTAAAATGATTAATATTAATTAAAGAGCCTGTCAGCGCACTACAGCGTTCACAAACCCACTTCTTTATTTACACATAAAAAGAGTCATAAAAAGCATTTTACAGCATGTCGTTCTCTGCATGAATGTGTATGTGACTAATAAAATTGGATTTGATTTGATAATCAACAGCGGGAGGATGTTACCTGCCATGGACGAGACGTTGATGATGACCCCTCCTTCCTTGCCATACTCCTTGCTCATGTGGTCCAGAGCTAAATATGTGCCTTTAATAACAGACGTCTGGAAAAAAAAAATAATAATAAAATGCACACATATTTACATTAATATTAAACAGGAAATACACTTTTATTCAATGTCTATTCAATTCATTTTTATTTGTAAAACGCTTTCAACAATGGACATGGTCTTCAAGTTCAATTGGTGGAAAAATGTCATGCGCTTTGCAAAAACATGCAATACCATTGTTTACCACCAGGTTTGCAGTAACAATTTGGAGAAGAACCACAAGAAAAAGTCGGGTGTCCCAATGTGTACTTGTGTACTTTACATTCTTCTTTAAACAATTACCACAAAGTTGGAACCACATGACTGTATATAATAACTTCCTGCACTATTCACCGAAAGTCCAAAAAGTAGAAGAACATGAGATTCCTGCATAGAGCCCTGGGATGAACTAGAACTGGAGTGTTAACTCGCCTAACAATCAGTGCCTGATCTTAATGCTCTTGCATTTGAATAAACACAAATCCTAACATCCACGCCCCAACATCCGATAGAAATTAATTCCAGAAGTCCAAAGTGGAACGATTTTTTTCAACAGGAAAGATGGGATGAATCTAAAACAGGCTGTTCAACAAGCACATGTGAGTGTGACGATCATAAAACTGCTCTTATTAAAAAATATGAATCAGCACCATGTGACCAATCGGAATTGAGTTTTACTTAGTTGACTTGTTAGAGCTGTTTTGAACGGCTGCCTAAGACATCATCAGAAGACGTCTGTGCGAAAACGAGACTTCATGTGAGGACATGCCAGAAAAACGATATCAGGATTATGTAAGGATAAAAGCCTTGAGGGTGTACTGATGGAGAATACATGATATACTCAAAGACATATGACCTACATCATAGCTATTACCCGAGTTCTCCTTTTCAAAAATAAACAATTATAACATTTCTGTTTATAGTAATTAGATTTTAACACTGGAGACTCCTACAAGAAATAAATAAACATCTAGCTTCAGAAATTGTCTATAAAAGCATGATATTGTTGACACAGAGACGTCCACGTCTCATCCTGTCAGAGGTGATGTTCTACATAACTATTTAAGAGCGATGACACAAACACATGTAACCGATGTAATCTGAACGTGGCTACATGGGCGTGTTATGTTTGCTATGTGATTGTATCTCATCTTCTAGATAGCAGGTGCCAGTGTTTGTGCCCTAAAGCAGTGTCTGTGTGTGTGTGTGTGTGTGTGATCACTCCAGCGCTGTGTAAACTATGAATCAGTCCAAATCCCAATCAGTCCAAAGAGTGTGTCCTCACCAGGTTCACCTCGATGGTCTTCTCCCAGTTCTTCTCGTTGTTGATTCCGGCATTGTTGATGACGATGTCCAGCCTTCCAAAGCGCTCCACCGTGCCCCTGAACGCCTCTGAAGCAAAAAAATATCGATTATTAGTAAGAAGAAGAAAGAAATGTGACAGAAAACAATTATATCAGGAGTCATAGCACCATTGTGAGAAGGTGAGATAAAG
Organism: Silurus meridionalis; assembly: GCF_014805685.1. Taxonomy (NCBI): domain Eukaryota; kingdom Metazoa; phylum Chordata; class Actinopteri; order Siluriformes; family Siluridae; genus Silurus; species Silurus meridionalis. The sequence continues at coordinate 3,962,402 of NC_060885.1, read as the reverse complement.
TTACTGGTTGCTTTCAGGAATTTAAAAACAATTGTATTATTTTATAGTAATGAAGTTTTATATAAAACAATATTTTTTACAATAGGATGTGATATTTTATTGAATTTTTCTTAAAGTAAAATGGAATTCAAAATTGATCAGGCATAAATTAAACTAAAATGAACAATAAAAAAAACCCATTTAAATGCTAAATAATAATAATAATAATAATAATAATAATAATAATAATAATAATAAAACACAAATCCATAGTACATCTTTAAATATTTTTAAGTGTGTTAATTGACCTATTTTAATTTTTATATTTTAGTATATATATATATATATAGAGAGAGAGAGAGAGAGAGAGAGAGAGAGAGAGAGAGAGAGAGAGAGAGAGAGAGAGAGAGAGAGAGAGAGAGAGAGAGAGAGAGAGAGAGAGAGAGAGAGAGAGAGAGAGAGAGAGAGAGAGAGAGAGAGAGAGAGAGAGAGAGAGAGAGAGAGAGAGAGAGAGGGGGAGAGAGAGAGAGAGAGAGAGAGGGAGAGAGAGAGAGAGAGAGAGTGCGCAGCTTGTATACAGTACAGATTAAATGTCCTCTAAAAAATAACAACATACAGCCATTATTTTCTAAATAACTGGCAACAAAAGTGAGTAGAAAAGTGAACATGTCAAAAGTGGGAATATTTTATGTGAGCACATTGTTTTCTCGCACTGCCTTCATCCTCCTGGGGATGGAATTAACCAGAGCTGCACAGGTTGTTGCTGGGATCCTCTTCCACTCCTCCATAATGACATCACGGAGCAGCTGGATGTTATACACATGACGCTTCTTTACCTTCTGCTTGAGGATTCCCGCAGGTGCTCAATAGGATTCAGGTCTGGAGACATATTTGGCAACTCCATCATCTTCACCTTCAACTTCCTCAGGAAGGCATTTTTCATCTTGTCTAGGGTCGTTATTATTTTGGAAAACTACCGCTCATCCCAGTTTCTGAAGTGAGGGCATCATGTTCTGCTTCAGAATCTCACAGTACATGTTGAAATCCATGTTTTCATTAATGAACCGCAGCTTCTCAGTAACAGCAGCACTCATGCAGCCCCAGACCATGATGTTTCCACCACCATGCTTGACTGTAGGCAAAACACGGTTTTCTTGGTTCTCCTCACCAGGGCGTCGCCACACATGCTGAACACCATCTGAGCCAAACAAGTTTATCTTAGTCTCAACAGACACAGGACATGGTTCCAGTAATTCATGCTCTTGCACAGGTCATCTTCAGCAAACTGCTTGTTTGTTTTTTTTGTGCAACAGCTTCAGAAGAGGCTCCTTCTGGGACGACGGCCTGCAAAACCGACTTGTTGCAGTGTGGATCTTCTGCTTCTGCAACCTCTAAAGCAATGCTGCAGCACTCATGTATCTGTTTTATGAAGTAGCTTCTGCACATAGCACGAGGACTCAGTAACTCAGTTTCAGGGTGATACTGATCTTCGTAAAGCCTCGGCATCATTGTGGAGAGCAACAATTGTTATTCTCAAATCCTCAGAGAGTCTTTACCATGAGGTCCATGTAGAACATCCAGTGGTCAGTATGAGAGAATTGGACTCGAAGCACCAAATTTGAACTGCTCTAATACACCATACACAAATTTGTCTGGTTCTGTCAAGCAGACAAAAACATGAACATGATAAATAGGACACGTGACTTTGCCTGGTTACACAACATACAGCTGTTATCACTGAGGGTTGAGCTGTACTCACTTTTGTTGCCAGATATTTTGACAGTAATGGCTGTATGTTGAGTTATTTTTAGAGGACAGTAAATCTGCACTGCTATAAAAGCTGCATATTAATCATTAATGACCCTTCACACCCTGGACACAACATCTTTCAGCTCCTCCCTTCTGGCAGGCGCTACAGAACTTTGTTCTGCACAGAACTGTCAGTCATCACATTCATTCAGTCATCACATTATCTGTATGTGTTGCACACACTATTGCTTCTATATACTATTGCTGCTATATACTGTACAAAGTTTTATAGTAAACTCTCTCATCATACCTGGCACACAATACTGTCATTTGCACTACCATGCACTCCCACACTTTATGTACATTACTGGTCTGTATCCCTATTTATTACCCACACTGTCTATACTGTCTCATATTGTCTGTATTGTCTGTATTGTCTTGTATAGTCTGTTTTTGTCTTGTCGTGTCTGTTTTGTCATGTATAGGTTTTATTTATGAGAGTAACAAACAGCTGGAACCAAATTCCTTGTGTGTGTCAACACACTTGGCCAATAAACCTGATTCTGATTCTGATTCTGATTCTGATATTGACTTCTCTAAAATATATCCAAGTTTCACTTCTATAGTATTGACCCTTGAAAAGATATATAATTATATATATATATATATATATATATATATATATATATATATATATATATATATATATACACATACACTAAAACACACACACACACACGTAAATTGTACTAAAATACTATTATGAAGATACAATTTTTCAATCTAGCGACGGCAATGGAGATACAACATATTGTACAAATATTGACATTCTCTCGTGGCATCGTGCTTTTAGTGCGATACGCTGGGATTCTGCCAGGATGTTCGCATCTCCCGCGTTGTAATATGCCTTTCTTTCGTTAGAGATCGACAGAGTTCAGTTGTCTTGGTGTTAGAATGCATATTTTTATCTGTGTTTTTGGTGTTTCAAAGCCCAACTGTCTCTCTTCTTCTTATCGGCATCGCCAGACATTGAAACAGAGCGCGTCCCGCTCTGCCCCCCCCACTCCCGTTCCACATACATATAATCAGTAAAGTTTATACATCAGTGTAAATTGCTCTGTTTAGCTAAATTATATACTGTAATTTGTTAAATAATTAACAAATAATAGTATATTACCACAAACTGATCGCCATTCTTTAAAACTCCTAATTTATATTATATTTATATAATACATATAACTATGTATACTTTTGTATGTATATATATATATATATATATATAAAATAGGAATATTTGTACTTCAGTGCAAGTTTATACCCAAAAACACACAGACAAGATTTATTTTCATTTCGGTGTTTACATTTACAGCATTTTGGCAGACGCCCTTATCTGAAGTAACAACCACAGTGAGTCCAGCGTTATCTAGCCTTACGCGGGACATGAGTTCTAGGCTTTCACTTGATACGACTCGAACGGGTCGCTGACGATCTTGACCAAACGGAATGTGTAATGGATCAAACTGGTGTAACAACAATCCAGTCACCAGTCCATGGTGACATCAGAGTGGGCAAACAGGAAGTGCCGGAAGCTGTAGTACCCAAAGAAACTGACTTCAAGAAGATGAGGCGAGTCTGAAATACTCCCTGTATGTGTTCTGTAAGAACAACTAAGAAAGAGTGTCTCAAAAAGAAAAAAGAAAAAGTAGAGAAAGCATGGGCAGAAAATTTTTCAGAGAGTTCAACATTTCAGCCGACAGAAATGTTTGTGTTGTCTCTAGGGGGCTATTTGGCAACTTGACACCAGAGGAAGTGTGGGGGAAATTCTGCCTTCGCAGCCCCTGGGTCACCAAGTGTGCACTCCAGGGTTATTAACATTCTTTCACATCTGAGGTCCCAAAACATAAGTAATGGAAGAGATGCTAGAATATATACACACACACACACACACACACACACACATATATATATATATATATATATATATATATATATATATATATATAAATAAATAAATAAACATAGATTATGTTTACCATTGTTTCCTTTAAGTTGTAATAGTATGCTATATGTGTACATAGAGTACAGGGAAGTACAATGGGTTCTAGTTGCCTAATTTAATTTACACACACACACAAACACACAGACGCACACGCACACACACGCACGCACACGCACACAAACGCACACACACAAACAAACACAGGCTCTCTAGGGGTTGAGAAAGTATGATATAGTTACTTCATTTACATACACACATATACACACAGAACTGAAATAGAAAGTGAATTTGAGTGAAGGTAATCTCACAAACAACCCACACACACACACACACACACACACACACACACACACTGAAAGAGAGAGAGAGAGAGAGAGAGAGAGAGAGAGAGAGAGAGACGGTGTTCACAATTGTTCCAGTATTACAGCAATCCTTTTTTGCCTCCTATGTCCACAGATGTTCGCTTCTATTGTCTAACTATTACAACGTACCCTAGCGTGTGTTACAACCCTCCTAGTGGGGGGAACATCATGTACAGTATTTGACTCTTCAGATACTGAGCCTGGTATTGAGATATGCCCTGCGAAGCTTTGAACTGGTGTCATCTTACACACACACACACACACACACACACACATGCTCGGTCTGCCTTATTTGAGAAGTCCCAAATCCTTACTACAACACCACGAACAGACCTTACACACACACACACACACACACACACACACACACACACACACACACACACACAGAGACAAAGTAAGGGATCTCAGGATGTCTTGACGTCTCCTATCTTTCTTATGCAACCAACAGAGAACATTCCAGGGGTTTGGCCCGAGGTGCTCTGGAGGTCGACAATGCAAGCTGGTTGTGTTTGTAACAATCACACCTTGTTAAAGTGAACAGGTGAGTAAAGGGGATTTCATGAATGCATACACCTTAAAACACACAAACACTCTCACACACTCACGCACATAAATATGTCGGTAAAAAAAAGAGAAAAAAATTGAATATTGAATGTATTGAAGGTTGAAGTTACCTTGCAGCTTTCCTCCATCCGTGACGTCACACTGGATGAAGATACAGTTGTCTTGTCCATACTGCTCATCCAACTCTTTCTTACACTCCTCTCCGACCGACTGGTTCAGGTCTACCAGAGCAACCTGGAGGACACACACGCACACACACGCACACACACGCACACGCACACACACGCACACGCACGCACAGAGAATAAAGCAAATCTAATAAGAGACAGACAGAGAGAAAGAAAGAGAGAAAGGAAGGAGAGAGAGAAAAGGAAGGAATGAACTTAATGAAGGTGTTAGAACCTTAGCATGGTTCTCCAGCAGGCTCTCGACTGCAGCTCTCCCGATCCCCTGCGCTCCGCCGGTCACCAGCGCCACTCTACCGAGAAGCGCCATTTACCGCCGCGGACTCCCAGCGCCGCCGCGCCGCCGCTTTAAGTAGCTGCCGGAACCCGATTCGTGAATCGATTCTCTACAAGGAATCGGCTCCTTTTTTTCACCTAGTTTGCATGTTTCGAATAGATTCCCGTAGAAGTGACTCGATTCCTGAGAGTCGACTCTCAAAAAAACAACAAAAAACACACACAAAAACCCCCAGCAGTGACAGAGGAACTTCTACTGCGGCAGGTGGTATGCCATACAGGTTAAATTATGCACGAGAGGTAAACAACAATCACAAACATACATACAAACAAACAAACCACTGTTAGTTTGAGGTTAGGTAATGGATGGCGGTATGCCTGGAATATAATTTTTTTTTCTTTCAGAAAATAATAAAAGATTCTAATAATTTTTTCCTCTGCAGCAGAGGAAGCTCTTGGTTTTCCTTTCCTGTGATGCTCCCTGTTTCATCATAATGTTTGATGGTTTTTGAGGAAGGCACCTGTGAATACATACGATCCTTAAAGGAATTATAGACTGTCTTTTTACTTTTCCTTAAATGTTGTAGCAGCACTAATAAAGCTATTAAATCTGGACTCACCCTTTCCCTGCAAAAAAACAACTGATGCACGTTAAAAAAGGCACACCTGTGTGTGTGTGTGTGTGTGTGTGTGTGTGTGTGTATATATATATATATATATATATATATATATATATATATATATATATATATATATATATTTATACACATCTATACCTATATCAGCAAATAAAACCCAAGAATCACAAATCTTCTAATCAGCTGACAGTCACTTGATCCAATGGGTTCAATAATTTTCATCAGATTTGCTAATTTTACAAATGTACAAATCATATAATAAATATTAGAAAATGGAAGCTGAAATTCTGATCTTTCATTTTAATCTTTATCTCTAACTTCAGCACATAAAGTCACTTGATCCATCACTTTTTTTGAAATAATTAAAGGGGTCTAAAAAAATCAACAAAGTTGCTAATGCTGATTGTTACCATATAATAACTCGTGATCTTTAGAAAACAGCAATGGAGAAAAATGTGGTTGAGTAGAAGAAATTCCGAAAAATATATGTCTTGCCCTTCAACCATGTAAAAGTGTATGAGGAGAACCTTACAGAAGAGATGATTTATAGATGCCTTCAACTAGGACATGTTTACCAAAACCCTGAACTGCTTGAAGACCAACTGGAACTTCACGTTTTCTGTGTCATGTGTAATAACACCTTGGGAAACACACCAACTTTTACTCGTTCATTCCTTTATTTCCACTTGTTTTGTACAGAACTTTAGATATTAGATATGAGACAAATATTTACAGGATCTCTCTCTCTCTCTCTCTCTCTCTCTCTCTCTCTCTCTCTTTTTGAGCAGCAGGAACAGAAAGAGAGAAAAAAAGCATACATTCATTTCATTCTGGCTTCATGCATACACAAGTGTACAAAAAACTATTAAGTGTTTTAATGTGAAATGTTACACAAACATCATGTTTATGTAGCAATGGAATAAAAATGATGTTTGTATGTTTGATGAGGTGAATCAAATGTGCAATTGAAAATGAATATATAATAGACACTGTATGGACAAACCTTTGTGGACACATGACCATAAGATTCCACATTTCATCCCCATTTGCTTTTATAATAAGGCCACTCTTCTGGGAAGATGTTCCACTAGATTTAGTGGAGATTTGTGGAGCCACAACGGCATTAGTAAAGTCAGGTACTGATGTAGGTGAGGTGAGGAGGCCTGGGGTGCAGTCAGCATTCACATTCATACTAAAGGTCTTCTCTTGGCAGGAGATCTTCCACACCAATCCATGTAAAGCAGATCTTTATAGAGCTGAATTTGTGCACAGGTGCATTGCTGGGTCTCCTCATTAAAGTGCCCAAAAAATGTGTATAAAATTGTGATAGTGATTTCCAGTAATTACACAGATACATCATTTTGTACATAAAACCATGTAGTCAGTACTGGGAGATTTGACCTCATAACCTTCACTTCTTTACCATTTCTTTCACATTACCCACAATGCATTTGGATTTCCTAATGATAATGTATTAGTGTTGTCTTTGCTTCATCTCTAGTTGAAGAAATGTAGTGTTGCGGTGGCACTTTGGTCTTTCCGTGCCTAAAACACCAAATTTCAATCTCAAAGATCATTAACTAGCACGGAGAAGCGCCGCATTCTGGCGCATTAATGCTGAATTCCTTGTGAAGTCCTTTTTACGCTTTGTAACAACAACAACAATTCCCAAGTGCTATTCCCTTTACAGCAAGAAATCTGCAGTCTCACTAGATCCTCAGGGAGCTGAAATTTCTTTAAATACCTGTTGCAAATATGGCTGCCGACCGAATTTGCCTTCACACACCACTGTGGTTGTGCAGTGAGAAAAAACGCAAACCTAAACCAAACCTTTTCTGTTTATTGTTGATTTTATATCCATTTAAAGAGCAACAGGAAACAAACCCCTGGGACAGATTGGAGTACATTTGCTGTACATTACATTTTACATTTAGCAAATTGGCCATTGCCATTTGGCAAAGCCTCTAATCCAGAACGACTTACAATTATCTCATCAGTTATAGTAATTATCTCAATTATCAGAGTGATCATTAATTATCTCAACGATCTCTTATCAATTATAGAATGATCTAATTTATACACTGCACAGTTAAGGGTTTAGGGCCTTGCTCAAGAGCCAAGCAATGGAGGTTTGGTTGTGCTGGGATTTGAAATCACAACCTTTCAATCAGTCCATTGTTTTAAGCACTGGGCTACCTCTTCCTCTTGTAGTGGTGTGACAATCAGCCTTCTATCGGTCACATGTGTACACATGATATGACTTCACAACAGGGCTTCCGTTTTCTAGTCGACGGCGTTCACACACATACCAATTGAAGTCAATGGAAAGTGTACTGTGACTGAAGCATAACTTCAACAAACGAATTTCTGGGATAATTTCCAAACAATTCTTTGAAATTTTTTTACACATAAAGACATGTAGCTCACGTTCATGAAACTTCTGAAAGAAACTTACACACACTCAGACAGTGTCTCCTGTACACGGTGTTTGATTTACGTACTGTGCTACGTCCATTTCTTCTCCTAGCTTTAGTGTTTAATCTCGCCTCGATACGGTAGATTTGAACTGCTGCTCTACTCACAAACACTCATCCCAGCACTTATTAACCATCCCAATCTTTCTGAGTTGAGGTTTCCTCCTCAGGTAGTTTGTTTTTCACTACTCACAATCTAAATCAGCTTTAAAGTCCAATGCTATAGAAATGCAATCGAGAGTAAAACGGATCCTCACACTGGTCTCACAGAGAACCTTCTCCTATACATCATACAATCCAAATGAATATCATATTCCTGTTTCATTTTAAACACATGGGCAGTATTGGCGATCTGGCACGGCGATTAGCACTAAAGAGCGGCAGTGTTGTGCCGAACAGGCCTGCTTTTGTTAAAGGGAAAATTGAAGTAATATGGACGACTGGGCCTGATTACTGTGACGGACTGTTACTGAGAAAGATCCAGGGTTGTTTTTTTGTCTTTTTAAATACATCGACATTACAGACATCATTTTGTTCTAGATTTATGGTAAATTACTTCTATGTCCCAACAAGAATGTGTTTGGAAGACTAAATGTGTATAATCAATTAATCTTAAGTACGGTTTGATGCTCCGCCCACTTCCTAATTGCCTCATTTCATAGAGTACAGTACAGTAAAGTCATACAGTTCGCGCAAAGTATGTTTTATTTACACAGATCGGGCATAACATTATGACCACCTGCCGAATATTCTGTTGGTCCCCTTTTGTTGCCAAAACAGTCATGACCCATCAAACATTAACAGCATGAACTTCTTCAGCAGTTTGTTGAAGAAGTTCTATTCTTCAACAAAGAATAGAACTTGTCTATTGGATCCACAACCCTGTCGCCTGGCCATCCCAATTTGGCCCTTATCAAACCTGCTGTCACTCTTCTCCACCCACTCCACCCTGCCTGCACTCTTTTCTTCACTTCTCTAACACACTCTCCATTACTTTGCACTGTTGACCCCAGGTACCTGAAATCCTCCACCTTCTCCACCTCTTCTCCCTGCAAACACACCCCTCCACTGCCCTCCATCTCATTCACACACATGTACTCTGTCTTACTCCTACTGACTTTCATTCCCCTTCTCTCCAGCACGTACCTCCACCTCTCCAGGCTCTTCTCAACCTGCTCCCTACTCTCACCACAAATCACAATATCATCCACAAACATCATAGTCTATGGAGACTCCTGTTTGACCTCGTCCGTCAGCCTGTCCATCACCACTGCAAACAGGAAAGGGCTCAGATCCGATCCTTGATGCAGTCCAACCTCCAATTTGAACCCGTCTGTTGTTCCTACTGCACACTTCACAGCTGTCACACTGTCCTTATACATGTCCTGCACCACCCTCACATTCTTTTTTGCCATACCAGCCTTCCTCATATATATATATATATATATATATATATATATATATATATATATATATATATATATATATATATATATATATATAATTTTTAGGGCTATCACGATTACCAGGTTAATAACGTGTTAATGCAAATTAATTTTAAAGGCAAAAATTTTATTTACACACAATGAAAGCAGCACGTATTTCTGTTTGACCTTTTTATAATTTTTCATAAATAAATATTAAGCAGGTGAAATGAAAACCTTTAACGCAACAAATTTCCTGTCTTTACTCAGATATGAAAAAAAAAACTGAAATTCTTTTTGAATCACTAAACATCCGTGTGGAAACATAGCAGAAGTTCCGTTTGGTGTCTTGATGATTTACGTAATTTAAAATGCCATAATTACTTTAAAATATTTACAAGATATTTTGTCTTCATGCTCTACATTGAGTTTGGTTTCACTAATAATAAACATACATGTGCATAAAGCATCAATATTTCTCTATGTTCATGTTGATTAGAGTATTAAAAACTTGAAGTAATTATTTAAGGTACATTTAAAACAGATAAAAATGTGCCATTAATCATGTATATATAATCATATACAGTGCCCTCCACAATTATTGGCACCCCTGTTTAAGATGTGGTCGTGGACTTCTAAAAAATTATCCTTTTTTAAAAAACAACATAGAACCCAAATGCAAAAAAAGAGAAAAATCCAACCTTTCATTTAAGTACATAACTTTGGTGGTAAAAAAATCACACATTTAGAAAGAAAAAAAAAAACTTGAAATCATGTGTGCCACAATTATTGGCACCCCTAACAATTCCTCTGAAAATATATATATTTTTTAATATATATATATTTTTTTATATATTTTTCTGTAGTTGCTAAGGTTGGTCAGGGTATCTAGGGACTTTTAATTAGTAATTCATGATTTCCTGTTTCCCTGGGGTATAAATATGATGTGACACAGAGGCCTAATTCTCTTACCCATTTGTCAACATGGCAAAGACAAGAGAACACACCATTCAAGTAAGGCAGATGTGTGTCGACCTTCATAAGTCAGGCAATGGCTACAAGAAAATAGCCACTCGCCTTAACTTGCCGGTATCTACAGTCAGAGGAATCATTTAGAAGTTTAAAACAACTGGAACAGTGACAAACAAGGCTGGAAGAGGTCCCAAGTTTATCTTGCCACAACGCACAGTGAGGAGGATGGTAAGAGAAGTAAAAAAATTTCCCAAGCTCACCGTCACAGAATTGCATCAAAGAGTGGCATCTTGGGGTCACAGAGTCTCCAAAACAACCATCAGACGCTCTCTACATGCCAACAAGCTGTTTGGGAGGCATGCAAGGAAAAAGCCTTTTCTCACTAACACTCACAAACGTAAACGCCTGGAGTTTGCTAAGCGGTACTGGGACTTCAACTGGGATCGTGTGCTTTGGTCAGATGAGACTAAGATTGAGCTTTTGGCAACAAACACTCTAAGTGGGTCTGGCAAATGAGTATGCCGAAAGCACCTCATGCCCACCGTGAAGTATGGTGGAGGATCTGTGATGCTGTGGGCCTGTTTCTCTTCCAAAGGCCCTGGGAACCTTGTTAGGGTGCATGGCATTATGAACGCTTTGAAGTACCAGGATATTTTAAATAAAAACCTGATGGCCTCTGCCAGAAAGCTGAAGATGGGTCGTCATTGGGTCTTTCAGCAGGATAATGATCCAAAACATGTGGCAAAATCTACACAAAAGTGGTTCAGCAGTCACAAACTCAAGGTCCTCCCATGGCCATCTCAGTCCCCAGACCTCAACCCAATCGAAAACCTGTGGGGCGAGCTAAAGAGAAGAGTGCATAAGAGGACCCAGGACACTGGATGATCTAGAAAGAAGAATGGTCAAAAATCCCTCTCTCTGTGTTCTCCAATCTTGTGAAATGTTATAGGAGGAGATTAAGTGCTGTCTTGTTGGCAAAAGGAGGTTGTACAAAGTATTAACATCAGGGGTGCCAATAATTGTGGCACACATGATTTCAAGTTTTTTTTTTTTCTAAATGTGTGATTTTTACCACCAAAGTAATGTACTTAAATAAAGGTTGGATTTTCTCTTTTTTGCATTTGGGTTCTATGTTGTTTAAAAAAAAAAGGAGAATTTTTTGAAGGCCACGACCACATCTTAAACAGGGGTGCCAATAATTGTGGAGGGCACTGTATATATATATATATATATATATATATATATATATATATATATATATATATATATATATATATATATATATAGTATGGTTACCGTGGAGGGTTAAACTCAAGAATCATGAAGATAGATTTGTAAATAATTTAAGTGACATTAGTAAACAGGTGATAGCCTCAACAATGATGGAACTGAATGGACTAATTAATGGACAGTCAGTGTCACTCAGATGAGGATGAGTTCCCTTCTGAGTCTGGTTCCTCTCATAACATCTCAGGGAGGGTTTTTTCACCACTGTCTAATTAGGGATAAACTTATAGTGACTAATTTATGATAAAAAAATATATTTTCAATAATATATTAATAATAATTGATTCTGTAAAGCTAATTTGGGACAATGTTTAATGTTTAAGTGCTATTTAAATTCAAATATATAATAATAATAATAATAATAATAATAATAATAATAATAATAATAATAATGTCTAATATAAACCATTCATTACAATTTCATCATTGTTGAGGTTGCCAACTGTTTTCACTGATTCACACTTGTGTGCAAAAATCTGTTCTTGATAATCATAATATTGTTTATATATATATATATATATATATAATGTATAGAATGAACCTTTCTTTTTATATATTATATTAATTATGTTTTTATATTAACAGTAATATGATTTTCCAAGATATCTCTAAAGCTTTAAAATGCATCTGTACCATGAAATAAATAAATAAATAAATAATATCCAACATCATCCTACAACTTCACGTATATTTTTTAAAATTACATACGCATCATTTACATAAATAAATATAAATGGTGAGAAAAAGCCATCTAGAAAATCCTGGCAAAGGTTAAATTGGCGGTGTGTATCTGTGATTGGAACATAACACACAAGTTAAACTGTTAATAAAATCTGCTACGAGAGATGTGTTTAAAGCAAACGATTCGGTTTCGGAGCTGCTGTCTTGTGAATTGATATCGTTTGGTTTGATGGAGAAGTACTGAATAAAAAAAATGTTTTGAATAGTGGGAGACCCCTTTTAATTCCTGGCAAACTAAGAGAATATATAAAAGAAAAACACAAAAGAATCTAACAAAAATGTCTATTATTATTACTATTATTATTATCATTGTTATATTTCTATTATAATACAGTTTTACTTCAAGTGTTCACATTATGTCAAGTGCATGCACCTGCAAGGGAAAGAATTTACACACACACACACACACACACACACACACACACACACACACACTATATATACACTATACAGTACTGTGCAAAACTCTTAGGCACCCTTTTAGTCATAACAAAACCTTTCTTTTTTGATCTAATTATTTTTTGATGATTTGCAATAAATAAAGCAGTGTGTACAGGAGAAGTGTATCAGATTCTCCAAGAGTTCTGGTTGTAAACAGTATCATTCTTACTTTTGTCTGGCGTTTCAGCAGATTTTGGACTGTCTGGTTATTATAGCATGTCGTTCCTCACGGCTAAGCTTGTGTACGGTACTGTATCAGTGTCAGTGTTATTACAGCAGTCTGTACACTGAGAAAGCAGGTGTAGTAACAGTTCAGTGAAACATGTTGTGTTGAACATTTGGTTATCAGCAGTAGATATTATAGCAAGAGTACCAAAGCAAGTGTGTGTGTGTGTGTGTGTGTGTGTGTGTGTGTGTGTGTGTGTTAAAATTTATATAAAATATTACAAAAACAATTATAGATATAGTATACATATACAGATAAATTGTAGTGTGTGTACAGAATGTATGTATGAGGGAGAGAAATAGAGTATGCATGTGTGATGTGTGTGTGTGCATATATATTTATATATATGTGTGTGTGTGTGTGTGTGTGTGTGTGTGTGTGTGTGTATGTAAGATAAGGTAAACCTTTATTCAGCAGCAAAGAAAAAAAAGCAAATGCTGTTTATACGTGTGTGCGTATGTACGTTTGTGTGTGTGTGTGTGTGTGTGTGTGTGTGTGTGTGTGTGTGTGTGTGTATATACTATATATATATAAATATATGTTTCGATCCGTCTGCTACATTTAGAACCTGAAACTAAACTCATGCACCTTATAAATGATATACAGCTCTGTAGGTCCTTCACCTTCTTTAAAGTAATTATAATTATAAAACCATTTACGGCTTTCTGGTCTTCGGAGTAAAAAATAATTGTAGAATAATAGAAAAAACATTAATCTATTTATCTGTTCTATTTTATACAACTCTTTTTTTTTTTTATGGTATCGTATTAAAACACACCGCTGGCAGTAAAAGGCTGTAGGACACAAGAGAGATGATAAGAGTACAGAGTGAGGTCCAGGGAGGCTCAGGGGACTGTGTGTGTGTGTGTGTGTGTGTGTGTGTGTGTGTGTGTGTGTGAAAGAGCATTTGTTGCTGTATGATGTCTCTCAGTTGCATAGTGTGTGGCTGATGTGACCATGTGGTCACTGTAATCCGTCCTGGTCTAAATGAAGACAGTGTATGGATACAGATATAAGATATAATGCAGCTGTCCGTCAGACTGAAGCTCTGCCCACCTCAGCGTTTAGGGCTTGCGTAGGATTTTGTACAGAACCCAGTAGAAGATATTGAAGAAGAGGAAGGCCAGTGGAAAGCCAGCACGTGAGATAGTGTCGATCTTCTTGGCACGGTCGATGAAGATCTTCCTCATCTCCTCGGGGCTCTTGTTAGGAACGTTAGCGCTCGTCTGGGCCTGGAGCGAGTTAGAACCCGTGTTATTGGTTGACTTGGGTATGGAGGCGTCTTTCCCTGTGTTAGGGGCGTAGCTGTGACGGCTTTCACGCACCTCCTCCTCCTGAAAGATAGATAGAGAGAGAGAGAGAGAGAGAGAGAGAGAGAGAGAGAGAGTACAATAAGGGAAAAGAGTTAAGTCCAGTGTTGAGTGTTCACACTCTGTGATGATTTGGGGTGCAATGTCATCTGCTGGTGTTGGTCCACTTTTTGAAAACCAAAGTCACTGCACCCGTTTACCAAGAAATTTTAGAGCACTTCATACTTCTGTTTGCTAAAAAGCTTTTTAAAGATGATAATTTTATTTTCCAGAAGGATTTGGCACCTGCACACACTGGCAAAAGCACCAAAATTTGGGTAAATGATCATGGTGATGGTGTGATTAACTGGCCAGCAAACTCACCAGACCTGAACCCCACAGAGAATCTATGGCGTATTGTCAAGAGGAAAATGAGAAACAAGAGACCAAAAAAATGCAGATGTGCTGAAGGTCACTGTCAAGAAACCTGGGCTTCCATACCACCTCAGCAGTGCCACAGTCTGATCACCTCCATGCCACAAACTGATCACTTTCATGCAACGCCCAATCTAGGCAGTAATTAGAGCAAAAAGCCCCGACCAAGGATTGAGAACATATACAGTAAATGAACATACTTTCCAGAAGACCAACAATTCACCAAAAATGTTTTTTTCGATTGGTCTTATGAAATATTCCAATTTTTTTAGATAGTTAATGTATTGGGTTTTTTGTAAAATGTGAGCCAAAATCAATTAAAAGAACCAAATACAAACTACTTCAGTCTGGCAAACTGAAATTGCCTGGGGGCCACTGCTGTGATTGACATCTCATTGGAGGGCCATTTTAACATTTAAGCAAAACAAGAAAGCGCAATATTTTTGGAAATGTATTTGCTGAAATGTTTAATATTTACTTCAAATTCTATTATTAACATATTTTTGTCACACTTAAAAAAATGTATATAGCAATACATATATTGACTGGTAAATCACGTGTGTAGCTCTGCACACATTAATACATCTGAGTTAGACTTTTTTATGCCTACAGAGGAAGAGAACTTGATTTGGTCTCAGACATACATAAAAATACATTTGGAAGAAAAGCTAGACATCGTGAGGAGGTCGGCCAACCCCGAAGCTAGCTAGCGTGTCTCAGCCCGGGAAAGGGTTTGTTCTCCACTTCCAGACCAGTGAATACGAGCGGTACCACTGGATTACAGCCTCTGAGGGGCGCTGCACATTATGAGTCTGCATAATTGCCTTGCTAAGACGTTCGCTCTCTCTGCAACTGAGTGGCTCATTTCTTTCTCTCGTCTTACTGGTTATTCTCATACTGTTCTCCATATTTATTCGAGTAATGATGCTTGAGATTATATTCCTTTAGAACGGGGACTTTTTCTTTGCAAATCAGAGAGGTAGCATTTCCATTAAAATCCACCAAAAATACAGCAAAATCCATCTTTCTTGAAACTGTCTGTGTTCGTCATCCACTTTATTTTTTGGTTTGAAAAGAGACATTTTTCGTTTTCTTTTGCAGCCAAACAACAAAAAAAAGCCCCAAAACCAGCTTATCAAATCTGCTGCATGTGCGGGTTTTTTTTATGCTTTCATTTTTTTTTTTTTTTTTTTACATAGAATCGTGTTTTCGTTTCAACTTAATATAAAGGGGTAATTTTGATACAAATATTTGTGTTTATAATATTTATTTAATATATTTTGGTGGGCTTATGTTTTTATTTTTTACATCAGTTGTTGGCCGGAGGGAGGGGAAGGGGGGCCGTATATGGCTGGCAGTATGAGACCACTCGTCTACAGGTTTATCTTTATGCCTGGTATTGTGATCCCTTGCTATTCTTATAATGACCTGTAGATGGCAACAGTGTGCACGTACAAATAACAGGTAACTACTAAACTAATTTACTCTTCAGTTCGACGGCTAAACAAATAGCGTCCACATGCCATTTTATACAATTTACTTTCATTGTGTTTAATAAACAAACACCACAGATATTATCTTTTACCTACAAGAATCTAATCTCAGGTTCCCTGCTTTTCCTGTTTGTAAATTTTCTACCATTTTATATATGTAGCAAGAGCTATGATTGGAAACTGGAAAGCTGTCAAAAGTCATTTGTCTTCTAGACTAATGTGTTTTGGATGAATCGTGTGGAAAATGTTCCTGCAACAAAAAGATGTTTATTCTGGAGACTCTGTAGTACAAAAAAAACTAAAACAAAAATGACAGACATGTGTATGGAAATGATTTGGCATCGAATCAATAACATACAATCAAACCAGTCAGGCTTTTTCCATAACAGAGTAATCCTGGCAGAGAAACAGAGAGGTTTTTCTTTCTCGCTTTGAAAACACAGAACTACACACATGGAGTAAACATGTCCTACATATGAGCAGTGGGTGGGCAATATTCTGCTACATCACACAGTTACATTACACCAAGACTGAAAACATTCAGTCCTTTAATTCTTCACACTTCCACACATTTCATGCTAGAATTAGGAGTGATTAGGGTTTTTAACATATTTGCATCGGTAAAAACTAATTATTAACGTATCAGTAGATGTTACTTTTATTATGACCCCTGACTAATGATTTGTGACCAATATTTTATATTTAGATCGATTTCTCGTCGCTAAACCGGTTCTCGGGCGCGTTCTCTCAGCGCCGCTGCTGCTACGTGAATATGACGTATCACAACATTACGGAGACCTGAGAGTGACATAGAATACAGATTAACATGGCAGAGGTAGAGCTGCATCTTCCTGGGGACAATACAGAAAAAAAAAACATCTGTTTTTTGTGAAAGGGCCGTGCGTTAGAAGTCAGAAGGCACTTAAATACATTGATGAATTGCCTTCTGTCTGAACCGAATAAATATAACTATCTGTACCATATTGAATTACAGAGCATCATATATTTTTCCATTGCATCGTATTGCATTGAACCTCATTGTGTTGAATCGAATCAAAATCTTATCGCTTTGCATCGCAAAGAGGGGAATCATATCGCATTGCATTGGTAGCTGCTTCATATCTTTAACGTATCATATTGTTGGCTATGAATTGCAATGCGAATCGCATCGGCTTTGGTTATGGAGATCCCCACCTAGCATACATTTAAAAAATGTTTATCGGCGTATCTACTGGATTTACATAAGACAGAGTTTTGTAAAATGTTTTCAAAATTTCCTCCCATCTGTATAGGGTTGTGCTTTATTAGCTAGCAAGAGAAAGGTTAATTGACTTGTTACAAGAAGGACGTAACCATGACATGCTCGAATGGTGATGTCTAGACACCTGACAGAGTGTATCCAAAATCAGTAGGTCTTATGCAGAGTTCCCAGTAAAACACCTATGAAAAGTAGTCCAAGAAAGGACAATCTGTGAACCTGTGACAGAGTCTTGGATGCTCACGGCTCATTCGTGTGACTGAAATTGAGTGCTTTTAATCGGCTTCCACAGACGAGCTACTGCTGCCCAAACTGCTGAAAAATGTAATGCTGGCTCTAAACCAGCATTACAAATAAGCCAGAAAACAGGTCTATGCAGTTAAGATAGAGCTGCATATCTGCAGAAATGTCTGAGCACCCACAATGACCCTTGTACACCACATAAAGCTCCTAAAATTGAAGCATGAGCATGAGAGCTGGACCACAAAGCGATAGAAGAAGGTGGTCTGGTCTGATGAATTATATTTTCATTTAAACCATGTGGTGAAGAGATGGTTCCATGATGCACTCCTAGAAGAAGGCAAAACGTGGCTCTAGCATCATGTCCTTGGTGATGTTCTGCTCGAAAACCTTGGGTCCTGGTGTTTAGTTTAAATTTGATGTGATGTTCAACCTACCTAAACATTGTTGCAGACCAGATGACACTCCTTCATGTTAATGATGTTCCATAATCCATGTATACATGTGATCCATGTACACTGCACATCCACACTGCAACAAATTTTTCAGAAATGGTTTAAGGAACACAATTAAGAGTTTGAAGTGTTGATTCGAGCTCCGAATTCCCAACATCTCAATCATATTGAGCTTCTTTGGGAAGTACAGATTTGAAAAACTGAAGAAGTGAAAAACTCCCTGCATTGGTATGAGGAAGCAACCCTCTGAGGAACCAGATTCTAAAGGAAACCCATTTTCATCTGGGTGACAATGAATGGACTTTAATTATAGTTCTATCATCTGGTCAGTGATTGACCCTTGAATGCAAACAATTTTAGCAGATTGTTTATTTTAATACCAAAATAGTTCTTGAGTTCAACCCTCCAGAGAAACCTTATGGATTTTTAGACCTGGTCATGTTGAGAACATCGTCTGCTGCAGCTAGTGGTATGTAATTCCATAAAACTTCATTCAGAGCACGGTATGAATCAGGCAGGTCCAGAAAGAAGAAAGAAAGTGGCTTTCACTAGCTTTGTGGACGACATAGGGTCATCCCATCCTCTTTGTTTGTTTCACAGCTGCTGCTGAATAAGAATCTTAGCATGGGTGGTGGAAGAGAGGATGAATCCCAGAGGGTTATTCTGTCTTGCTGCCACCTTATATATGTGCCGCACAGTGGGTGTGGTTTTCGGTGCTGGGCGGTATTTGTAACCGATTATATCTGAGTCATAGCTCCATCTCAGTCCAAGAGTGGATTCTTGGGGTTCGGCCTTGTCATGTGATAACCAAAGCTCGATGCTATCTGAGCAGGCCTCTTTGGGAAGATTATTAATGACATTTGGCAGGTTACAAGCCCACTGACGAATCTCAAATCCACCACTGCTAAAAAGGCCACATGACCCATCCACTACGTAATAGTATGTCAGAGCGATCTTCCTGTGAGAGTCTGCACTCACAACGCAGAACTCAGCCCCACCCAATCTTAAAGACTATGAGGTGTAATATCCTACACAGCGTTCACATGGACAAAAAGAGAAGACACAGCAAAGCGCAATGAGAGATAAATCCAGTGTGTTACCCCCCGATCATAGTGATTCTCTTCCTTCAAGTGCACAAGATGATGAAATGAACTGCTGGAGCTATTGGTGCTCCGCATTCGGACGTTGACAATAAACCAGATAGACCCTGCATTTCGAAAGTGATGGAGCTCTGCTAGCTCCTCTGCCACAGCGGGTCAAAGAGACTCCAGTCCCACTGCCCGGAACTATCTATAAACCACCTGCGGTGGTGGTGCTCAGGCCAGTGCCCTATATTCCATGGCCTACTCCCTGCAAATCCCAAGCGCCACCTAGACAGACATTTAGGGCCCAGATCTTGATGACTTAAAGCTGTTTTGGTGGTACTATGGAGATTTACACAATATCAGGTGGATTTATTGTTAAAGCCGATCTGTACTCATGTCCTTTCATCCTCTGAAATTATTCAGAACCATGTTTAACTCCAAATTAATTTCTCTTCGATGTCTGTACAAAGCCGGCTTGCCTCAACGTCCTGTCTACCTTTAATCATATACGACAGCAATCAGATCAAAAGCACAGACAAACCAGAACACCCCCCCTCAAGATGAGCAGCATTACACACTGTTGCATCCGTTTGTTTCTTTGGCACAGGGTCTTTCCTGACAGTCGTTCTAACGTTCAGGAAGGTAATTAATACTGAGAACGTGAGACGAGTTCATAGGAAAGGCTGTTCCTGAAAATATCTTTTTAAGAAAGAAGAACAAAAAGAAACTGTCAGCGCTCTTAGTTCTGGTTTAATAAAGAGGAACGGAAGCTTCTTCTTCTTCTTTTGGCTGCTCCCATTAGGGGTCGCCACAGCAGATCATCTGTCTCCATACCCCCCTGTCCTCTACATCTGCCTCTTTCACACTAACTACCTGCATGTCCTCTCTCACCACATCCATAAACCTCCTCCTTGGCCTTCCTCTTTTCCTCCTTCCTGGTGGCTCCATCCTCAGCATTCTAATACCAATATAATGTGCACATGTCCAAACCATCTCAATCTCTCACTTTGTTCCCAAAACGTAATAAAGAGGAACTGAAGCGACAGATAAAATATAAAAAGTATGCAATATTTATTGTTGTTTTTTTCCCGAAATGCTAGGGAATCCAGTGTTTTTCGATTAAGTTTAATCACATTTATTGGAAGGAAACCCATGTGGTCTAGACAGGAGGTATAGACAATAACCCAAGCTCAGGACCAAACGTGGAACCCTGGAGCTGAGAGGTGGCTCTTTATTACAGTCCAGGTTCTGAGATTATTTACATTTTGTTTGGAAACATAAAATATTACATTTAAATTAGAATAGATTAGATTAAACTTCATTGTCATTGTGCAAGGTATACAGTGGGGCAAAAAAGTATTTAGTCAGCCACCAATTGTGCAAGTTCCCCCACTTAAAAAGATGAGAGAGGCCTGTAATTTTCATCATAGGTACACTTCAACTATGAGAGACAAAATGAGAAAAAAAAAATCCAGAAAATCATATTGTCTGATTTTTAAAGAATTTATTTGCAAATTATGGAAAATAAGTATTTGGTCACCTACAATAAAATCAAGATTTCTGTCTCTCACAGACCTGTAACTTCTTCTTTAAGAGGCTCCTCTGTCCTCCACTTGTTACCTGTATTAAGAGCTGTCAGAGGACACCAGAAACAAAATTGTAGACCTGCACCAGGCTGGGAAGACTGAATCTGCAATAGGTAAGCAGCTTGGTGTGAAGAAATCAACTGTGGGAGCAATTATTAGAAAATGGAAGACATACAAGACCACTGATAATCTCCCTCGATCTGGGGCTCCACAAAAGATTTCACCCCGTGGGGTCAAAATGATCACAAGAACGGTGAGCAAAAATCCCAGAACCACACGGGGGGACCTAGTGAATGACCTGCAGAGAGCTGGGACCAAAGTAACAAAGGCTACCATCAGTAACACACTACGCCGCCAGGGACTCAAATCCTCCAGTGCCAGACGTGTCCCCCTGCTTAAGCCAGTACCTGTCCGGGAGCTACAGAGCTATTGAAAAGCAGTTTGTATTTAACCAGAAGTGCATAAATGGCCTATTTACAATAAATAGCAGTGTGATAAATAGGGTATGAGGTCCATATATACAGGGGTGAGGGGTGAATAATGTACAGAAGGTGCAGTAGGTAATAATATATGGTACATTAAGTAATATAAAATATACAGTGCACAAATTATGCATAGATAGAAATGTCAGAAGGTAACATTACTTGTACGCTATTTTAGCAGACGCCCTTTTCCAGAGCAAAATTACAATGATCTCATTTATATTCTGAGCAGTTGAGGGGCCCAGCAGTGGCAGCTTGGTGGTACTGGGATTTGAATTTTCAATCTTCTGATCAGATGTAGTAAAACTTGGTGAATTTTAAAGACTGGAAACTTTACATGGGAATTAATGGGAATAAACTAAGTTTTTTTTTTTTGTTTGTTTATTTTATTTTTACAAAATTGCAGGTTATCCTAAAACTTTTAATTTGATCATTTTGGTTGAAACAACCAGATGTTATGCAATTTCAGAGGTTATAACTCTTAGACAGACAGTGAAGAATTTGGGCAACTCTTTAAAAAAATGGACCTGATGGTAAACTTGCTATTGTGTAACACAGATGTGTACAGATGCAAGGCATCTTCATTGTTATCTAAATCTTCAGGGTAAAGAGTTTCCATTTTCTTTTTATAAAATCAAACGTATTTTATTATTAGCAGATTTCAGAAGTATAAACAAGAGCAAAAGTGTTGGGACACCTGACTTTTCCAGCCATATGTTCTTCTTCCTCAAACTTTTAACCTCATAGTTGGAGAAACACAATTGCAGAGGATGTTTATAAATGCATTAGTATTACATTTACCCAAACCTGTTCCCCCTCATGATGCCCCTGTGCACAAAGCCAGCTTAATAAGGATTATGCTTTCCATGGCTTGGAGTGAAAGATCTCCTGCTCTAGAGCTCTGACCCTCAACCCTTTTGGGATGAATGTGAACGTTGACTGCACCACAGGTTTCCTCACCTCACCTAGGTCAGTACCTGACTTTCCTAACACCCTTGTGGATGAGTGAATCTCACACAAATCTACACAAGCACTCTCCAAAATCTAGTAGAACATTTTTCTAGAAAAGTGGAGGTTATTATAACAGTGAATTGGGAGTAAAGGTGGAATGGGATGTTAAAAAAAACACATATGAAGCCACCCTGCTTCTAATGAAACGCCTGTTGTCAATTACACACACATTCAGACTGTACCAAGCCTTACTGAGCTTTACTGCCTGAACATTTAATCTCTTGCTCTTTACTCTATTTATCATTTTTTGGATAAACCCTTGTACCCTGTTCATTTGCAAGACCTTATTCTTGATTATGGTTTGTATTTTTTTGCGGTTTGTCCATTAAACACTGCATGTGCATTTAACACCCAGGCCTTCAGTGGTGTCCTACCTGAATCAATCCACCTCGTAATACCTTCATTATGCCCACACATCTATAGAAAGCATCAATAATATAGAGAAGTGCAGTAGAACAGAGCGCTGCATCACAGACTGGAATCTCATACAGTGAGAATGAATGCCATCACTAAAGCAAGAAACCCAATGAACACAATTCAACACGTCTCCTTTCACTGTAGCCACAACTGCACCGCCCGCATACATCGTCTCTAACAGAAGCATCGATATTCACCTCATTAAATTACTCATAAAATAAACCATAAAATGTTTTTTTCACTGCATTACGGTTTTAAATGCAAATGATGTGTTTTTGTGCAAATTCTACATAAAGAAAACACAAAAGTATAAATATTCCTTGAAAAAGTTTAACAACTTGACCTTTCCAAGGGTGACCTTTCCTCACGATGTCCAGCTTTTCTTGAAAAATCCATCTTGTAATCGTTCTTGTTAATGATTCTGTGACTAAATTGATTTCTTCTCCTCTGCCAGGCATTGTGGAATAAAAACTGCTAATAAATCTACATGAATATATTTGAGCTTTTGCAGTTTGCTACAGATGCAGTTTGTGAGCTCTGACTAGTGCGCTCTCTGATCAATCAAAAGATGTAAATATTGCCAATGTTATTGTACGCCTGCTAGATGACCCCCGTGTCTACAACTTGAAATCTGATTAGTTAAAGCTTCAAGCAAAATTACTTTACTTTACACTACAGGCCCCAAGAGTGCTGATTCAGTAGGTTCATGGCAGATTTAAACCCTGGTGTCACGTGATATGACGGCTGAAATCTGATCGAATAGAAACTCCAGATGCACACTGTGTGATTCTGCCCATGATTTGGTCGTCTGAAACAAAGATTCCTATAATCCGAGGCTCTTTCTGCAGTGTGACTTCACCTACGATGACCGTCAAACCAAGAACAAATAGAAGCGTCGAACCTGATGATGCAATTAGCGCCTTCATTATGACAACTGAGATCCTACAGTGAGAGGTCATGGAGATCATGATCGTACAATCAGACCAGCAACAATCGCAAAGGACTGGTAAAAATAGCACAGTGTGTAACTGGGATTGGCTAAACCTACACAGCACAACAGAGAGAAAAGATAGGAAATTAAAAGGAACTAAAATTAGGAGTAATTTAATATATATTAATAGAAAAATATATTAAAACTTAAATCAGTGATTTTGATAGTGTTTAGGTCAGCAGAAAAGGTCTTGCTGACCCTAATGGCCTGCCACAATATGACCAGTGGTGGACAAAGTACACAAACCATGTACTTGAGTAAAAGTAGAGATACACTCAGTAAAATATACTCCAGTGAAAGTGCACCCTTTAAATTCTCAGTTGAAGAAAAGTACAATGGTACTTATTATACATGATTTATGTCTATATTGTTCTTATCATTTTTAACACAAGATTTTTTGCTTAATCAGCTCATTTTATGAAAAGACTCGAATGTGACTCTCAGCAAACTGATCAATTAATAGAATGATATTAATGAATCAAACACTGATTGATTTCTATTCAAATGATCATGAACCCAAAACTTTCTTTTTAACTATTAAAAAAAATTCACGCAAATAAAACCACGTTTGTTGTGACGAGTTTATAGTCTGGAGTTTCTTCATAATTTATTCTCTCTAAATGTTCTGATGCTGAACTGTATGTTGGTGATCAGTAGATACACCAAGCGCCAATCGAAACAAGTTCAAAACAAGCTCCTGTGCTCGACCCTGATTGGTGGATTGCTGCGTGTTTGACCTGTTACATTTTTATCCTCATAAATAAAAAGAAACGACTGATTTCACAAAATGTAGTTGAGTTAAAAAGTACGTTATTTGACTTTGAAATGTAGTGAAGTTACAGTAAAAGTTTCCCCAAATGGAAATACTTCAGTAAAGTACAGATACGTAAAAAAGCTACTTAAGTACAGTGAAGATTTACATTTACTTCATTACTGTTCATCACTTTATTTGACACTGATAATCAAACTATTTTCCGTTTGTAGCTGAAACATGCATGAGCATGGTGTAGTTTTCAGATGATAAGTGATGCATGGACATGCCAATAATTGATGGATCTCGTGATCGAATACGCAAATACAAAGCATTCACCATAACGCAGGAGTGAAGAGGGAGAGAAAAAAAAGCTATACAAGCTATACAAGATGGCTTTTAGCTTGTAGAAGATGCAGGAGCTCGTAAAAAATGGGACAAACAATGCATTCAGTGAATAAGGAAGAAACTCAGACCCTGAGTGTGAGAATAAACAGGAAGTGTGATTAAACCCTCTGACCACAGAGCGATGGTGAAACAGCATATCACGCATGCTGACTGGAAGCTAAGCTACAACACTCTTCTTCTTCTTCTTTTTGCTTCTCCCATTAGGGGTTGCCACAGCGGATCATCCGTCTCCATACCCCCCTTGTCTTCTACATCTGCCTCTTTCAATCCAACTACCTGCATGTCTTCCCTCACCACATCCATAAACCTCCTCCTTGGTCTTCCTCTTTTCCTCCTTCCTGGTGTCTCCATCCTCAGCATTCTCCTACTGATATACCCCATGTCCCTCCTCTGCACATGTCCAAACCATCTCAATCACACCTCCCTCACCTTGTCTCCAAAACGTCCTACATGCACTGTCCCTCTAATAAACTCATTTCTAATCCTGTCCATCCTCGTCACTCCCAATGAAAACCTCAACATCTTCAGCTCTGCTACCTCCAGCTCCACCTCCTGTCTTTTACTCAATGCCACTGTCTCTAATCCATACAACATCTCAGGTCTCACCACAGTCCTATAAACTTTCCCTTTCACTCTCACAGATACTCTTCTATCACAAATCACTCCTGCTATCACTCTTCTCCACCCACTCCACCCTGCCTGCACTCTTTTCTTCACTTCTCACACACACACTCCATTACAACTATAGCACCTGTATTACAAGCTACAACACTGTAGTTTTATTTGTTAATAATTGACGTATTATTTTTTTGTACAAAACTGTACTGCTGTATCTGTTGCAGCTATGGAGTGAATGTAGCTGCTAATCAATAGAAGCTTATAGCTAGCAGTTTAGCATTACGCATCATTACACCTAGATGTCTTCAGTGTCTCTGCGTCTCAGGTGTGTTTCATTAAAATGTGTATGCTGTGGGAGTTAGGGGTCTCTGGGTCAAACTTTTGTGGACACCTGACCATAAGATGTGCTTTATGAACATCCCATTCTACATGTCATAACCTCCACTCTTCTGGGAAAATGTTCCACTAGAATTTTAAGTATACTTGTTGAGATTTGTAGAGATTCCTTCAGCCACAAGGGTGTTAGTGAAGTCAGGTACTGATGTAGATGATGTGAGGAGGCCTGGGGTGCAGTCAGCATGAACAATTCAATAGTTTTGATTTCAGAGCTTTAAAGCAGGAGATCTTCCACTCCAACATCCCCATGTAAAGTATATCTTCATGAAGCTGGGTTTGTTTACAGGGGCATTGCTGAAACAGGTTTTGGTCTCCTAGTTCAAGTCAAAAGATGACCTATACAAGTGTGTGTTTCCAACTTTGTGGTAACAGTTTGGGAAAGAAGCACATATAACAAAAGAATAAATGTATTCGTTGCACAGTGTCGTAATTTCTAACATGGCTGGAAAAGTCCCAATCTTTTGTTTATTCGTTTCAGTGGTGGGCAGTCAGGGCCTTCAAAGTCTTCTCTGCTGGTCTAAACACTATCAGAAGCACTGACCTACATTTACAACCTAAACTCTAATATTTGTTCCATGAAATTGTATTAATTTATTCCCAACAGTTTATTCCCTTCATTTCGTAGAGTTTCTCTCGGCTGCTTCCAGTACGTGTATGTGGATGTTGATTTTTTTTGTCCAATCAGATTTCAGCCTCTGCCATGTCAATCTAATCTGCCCAGGGTCTTCAAAGTCAGAACTGCTGGTCTTTATATTATAGATAATATTATGAATGGGTCTGTTTCTTTAACCAATTTTATATTTGCCTTACAGAATAGCATCAGAATTTTTCCGTCCTCTGATTGGTTGGTCAGAGATAAACTGTTACAGCCAAGTTCAACTGGCAAAACACGTGTGTAGCTCTGCACACATTAATACATCAGAGTTTAGTTTTTATGCCTGAGGAGGAAGAGAAATTGATGTGGTCGTTTTAAGAAAAGCTAGACATCGTGAGGAGGTCGGACAACCGCTAATGATGTAATAGCTGAAGAAACATGACTTTCATTCTATGAGGTTAGTGCAGGCAGGAAACTAAAAGATCAACCACATGCTAAGCATAAATACGGCCATGTTCACATGAACAGGTTTTTGTCTGAAAACGCATATTTTGCTCTTTGTTTTGTCCTCTGCCTACACTGAGAGGACAGAAACTTGAAAACGCTCTACAAAGTGGATCAATTTAAAATCGCCGTTTTTGCCATGCGATGTGGACTGTGTCAAGTCAAGTCAAGTCAAGTTTATTTCTATAGCGCTTTTCACAACAGACATTGTCTCAAAGGAGCTTTACACAAATCAACAGTGAAGGTGTTGATTTGTGTAAAGGTTGTAGATGTAATGAGGAAGAAACCTTGAGAGGAACCAGACTCAAAAGGGGAACCCATCCTCATTTGGGTGACATATAACAGAGAAAACAGAGGCTTCAAAACGACAAAGCTTTTTAATTTTTTTTCTATTTTTGAATAAATAAACGCCAGGCGGAAATGACGCAGGTCGAAGTGTCCTATGTTTCGCTCATGCGTAGTACAGGGATGAACGTTTTCAGACGTTTCAGTGTGGATGAGCAACTTTTGGGAAAAGATTGAATACGATAGTGTGGATGCAGAGCTTTTTTAAACAAAAACATTTTCAAATGTATCTGGATTAGTTTAGACTTTAGGTTAGACATAGCCTAGGCTACTTCAGTGTGGATGGGTTTTACATATCCAGGCCCTAAAATATCATTTTTTGATGTCAGCTGATAAATAATAGCAAAGTGGAACACTGTATTTGTATAGAATGTTATTATCAAGTTAAATGCACCACAAAGAGGTAAGAGTTAAGATTTCACCTCTGTGTACTTTAGAATCACATCAGCTGCCATTACAGGTCATGGCCTAAAGGTGGCAGTGTTGTAGAGCACGTTCATTTCACCAAGCAATAATAAAGCGGATTCTGTTTTTGTGTCTGTGTCTGTGTGTAGGAGAGAGAAAGACAAATATATATTACAGCTTCTGACTGTTTTGACCTTCAGTCTGTATTTCATTTTATTCTATTTTATTATATACAATTACTGAAGTATAATTCACAATAAAAGAAACACACAACAGACAGACAGACAGACAGACAGACACACACACACACACACACACACACACACACACACACACACACACACACACACACAGAGCTAAATATATTTACTCAAACCTCTTCCACTCTCCAGAAGGCTCATATACACCAGTATTTCTTCAAATAAAAGACTCAGATCTGCTTCTCTGTTAGAGAAGTAAAGAAAAGAGTGCAGGCAGGGTGGAGTGGGTGGAGAAGAGTGATACCAGGAGTGATTTGTGATAGAAGAGTATCTGTGAGAGTGAAAGGGAAAGTTTATAGGACTGTGGTGAGACCTGAGATGTTGTATGGTTTAGAGACAGTGGCATTGAGTAAAAGACAGGAGGTGGAGCTGGAGGTAGCAGAGCTGAAGATGTTGAGGTTTTTGTTGGGAGTGACGACGATGGACAGGATTAGAAATGAGTTTATTAGAGGGACAGCGCATGTAGGACGTTTTGTAGACAAGGTGAGGGAGGTGTGATTGAGATGGTTTGGACATGTGCAGAGGAGGGACATGGGGTATATCAGTAGGAGAATGCTGAGGATGGAGACACCAGGAAGGAGGAAAAGAGGAAGACCAAGGAGGAGGTTTATGGATGTGGTGAGGGAAGACATGCAGGTAGGTGGATTGAAAGAGGCAGATGTAGAGGACAGGGGGGTATGGAGACGGATGATCCGCTGTGGCGACTTCTAATGGGAGAAGCAAAAAGAAGAAGAAGATTTATTTATTTATTTTTACTGCAATACCCTTTGTATCTATTTCTTTTTTTCGGCTTCTTCCATTAGGGGTCGCCACAGTGGATCATCCGTATTCATGATCCGCATGTTATTTGTTGTAATTTTCCAACAGTGTCTGCAAATTTTCACTGGTTTAAGCTTTTATATTTTTGTGCTTTACATATATTTACACTTACATTACATTTACCTTTGCTTTCTACATGTACTTTGTATTAACAAAGTTTTATCTATCTATCTATCTATCTATCTATCTATCTATCTATCTATCTATCTATCTATCTATCTATCTATCTATCTATCTATCTATCTATCTATATCATTATTTATTGCTGTAGAGATTTTCTTTGTGCCATCCATCCATCCATCCATCCATCCATCCATCCATCCATCCATCCATCCATCCATCCATTCCCATCTTCAGAATTGGCATGTTTATTCATTATTTTCATGTCTATTTCATATTTCTTTATGAAGGTTTTGCCAGATTCCTCATCCTCATCTTCATCCTCTGCTCTCTTACCTTTCTCAACTTCTTTCTCCTCCTCCGGAACCGCAGCAGCTCCTTGTGCTGTCTTGAGACGAAGTTCACCGCTGCATACTCCAGCAGAGCTGAGAACACGAACAGCAAACAAACGGCCATCCAAATATCTATGGCCTTAACGTAGGAGACCTGCATTTTGCACACACACACACACACACACACACACATACACACACAGTCAGCGTAATGAATTTCGGTATAAATGTGAGCTTATTGAATGGAATGTCAAAAAGTGGAATGTCAAAAAATGTCATTATAACAGTGTAAGTGTAAACATATTTACACTGATAGACAAATTTACAGACAGACGGACAAAAATAAGCCTAGAGGGAGAATACAGGTGGTCTAACAGTCAGACAGACAGGCAGATAAACGACAGAAAAAATATTTTTGGAAGTAAAGCTAAACCATGTTTACTTATTTACAATTATATTTACAGTTCTTGATACAAATCTGATATCATTACCTTATCAGGACTATTTTCCTGTCAGGGCCATGCATCAGAGCTGCAGGTCTAAACCACACTCTGGTTAAAAAGACCTGGTTTTACTCCAGTGAATGGAAAGACTATTACTAAACAGTGAATAAAGACTTACTAGACAGTGAGGTGATAGTTATTAGTCAGTGTTACTAGAAAATTACAGCAGAGATACTAAAGAGTTATTAGGCAGTTACAACAGAGCTACTAGAGAAGGTACCAGAGTACTAAATACTAGAGAGAAACTGGAAAGTTGCTAGAGTTATTAGAGATTACTTACTAGAGAGCTTTCTCAGAGTTTTAGAATCTATCTAGTAACTCATCATCTCTCTAGAATGTAGTATAATGTCTAGAGCAGGGGTCAGCAACATTTGAAAATGTAAATACTTGCAGAGATTTATAAAAATAAAGTTTTGCATATTGATATCTATCTGTTTTCTACTTTGTTAAATCATTGTTGATAATTATTGTGAGAAATCATTAACATGATATCTTCACATAGATGAATATCATTAATTATTAATAATAGCATATAATTAAACGTAAATTGAGCAGATTAGTTTTTTCAGAAGTGTGTACCCCTTCACATTATTCGGGACCCAAGAAGTAGCTCTCAGTTTCAAAAAGGTTGGTGACCCCTGATCTATAGACATGCTAGAGAAATACTAAAGAGTTACTAGAAATTTTCTTAAGAGTTAATTAAAGAGGTTCAAGAGAGTTATTAGAGAATTCCAAGATAGTTACAGGAGAGGTGCCAGAAAATTCCTTGAGAGACACTAGAGATATAAAAAAGAGCTACTAGAAAGTTGTTATAAAGATACCAAATGTACCTCTTAAATAAAAATAATGTATTTCTAGTATTTCTCTAGAATCTTTCTAGTAACTTTTATACACCTATCTAGTAACTATCAAGAAACACTCTAGTGTCGCTTGAATAACTCCTAACTAAATGGCTAGCAACTCTCTAGTAATTATCTAGAAACTTTCTAAAAACTTTGTAGTAACTCTTTAGTATCTCTCTAGTATTTACTATAGTTACTAAAGAGGTGCTGGAAAGTTACTAGTGAGATATTAGAGATTTGTTAGAAAGTTTCTAGAGAGATACTAAAGAGTAACAGGAGAAGTAATACTGAGTTAATACAGAGATAAAAAGAGTATTTTATAGTAAAGTATTACTAAAAAGTTGCTATAAAGTTAGTAAAGAGGGACTAGGGAGTTCATAGAGAGTTCCTAGATGCTTACTAGAGAGCTTTCTCAGAGTTTTAGAATCTATCTAGTAACTCATCATCTCTCTAGAATGTAGTATAATGTCTAGAGCAGGGGTCAGCAACATTTGAAAATGTAAATACTTGCAGAGATTTATAAAAATAAAGTTTTGCATATTGATATCTATCTGTTTTCTACTTTGTTAAATCATTGTTGATAATTATTGTGAGAAATCATTAACATGATATCTTCACATAGATGAATATCATTAATTATTAATAATAGCATATAATTAAACGTAAATTGAGCAGATTAGTTTTTTCAGAAGTGTGTACCCCTTCACATTATTCGGGACCCAAGAAGTAGCTCTCAGTTTCAAAAAGGTTGGTGACCCCTGATCTATAGACATGCTAGAGAAATACTAAAGAGTTACTAGAAATTTTCTTAAGAGTTAATTAAAGAGGTTCAAGAGAGTTATTAGAGAATTCCAAGATAGTTACAGGAGAGGTGCCAGAAAATTCCTTGAGAGACACTAGAGATATAAAAAAGAGCTACTAGAAAGTTGTTATAAAGATACCAAATGTACCTCTTAAATAAAAATAATGTATTTCTAGTATTTCTCTAGAATCTTTCTAGTAACTTTTATACACCTATCTAGTAACTATCAAGAAACACTCTCTAGTGTCGCTTGAATAACTCCTAACTAAATGGCTAGCAACTCTCTAGTAATTATCTAGAAACTTTCTAAAAACTTTGTAGTAACTCTTTAGTATCTCTCTAGTATTTACTATAGTTACTAAAGAGGTGCTGGAAAGTTACTAGTGAGATATTAGAGATTTGTTAGAAAGTTTCTAGAGAGATACTAAAGAGTAACAGGAGAAGTAATACTGAGTTAATACAGAGATAAAAAAAGAGTATTTTATAGTAAAGTATTACTAAAAAGTTGCTATAAAGTTAGTAAAGAGGGACTAGGGAGTTCATAGAGAGTTCCTAGATGCTTACTAGAGAGCTATTAAGGTGTTTCTAGAAATTTATTAGAGATTTATTAGTAAGATATTCGATATGAAAAGCATTACAACAGCGTTATTAGAGAGGTACAAGAAGTTACTGGAGAAATTCTGAAGAGGTACAAGAGATTTATTAAATACTTATAATATTAACAAATGTATAGAAAGTTATTAGTGTTAATACAGAGTTATTAGAGGGTTATACATGTTTTATTATAAATTATTAGTTGGTTATTGGAGTGTAAGTGGTGGAATCTGACCTTAGGCAAAGAGGTTCTGGATCCAGAACTCTGCGTGGTCATGGTGAGCACTGTGGTGATGCCCAGAGCCACGCGAGCAGGAGCAGCATCCATGTTGATCCAAAAGGACACCCAGGAAAGGATGACGATGAGCAGACTAGGAATGTACATCTGGATCAGGTAATAACCCATCTGTCTCTCCAGGTAGAAACGCACCTCGATGCATGTGAACTTTCCTGCAGGAAATGAAGACATTTCTTATATTAATTCACACAATGCAAAATTGGCTTAGTGGGTGTGCCATTGGATTACTAATCAGAAGGTCATGAGTTTAAATCCCAGCACCATCAAGGTGTACTGAAGACTCAATGTATGTCTGGAGATGGGTGTTAAACCTACAGCTTTGCCTCTGGCAGTTACAAAGCGCTGACACTGGAGACTCCTTCCATAAATGTTTAATAAACCCCTGTTTTTCAGCTACACTGTTTGTCAAAACTGCCATTTTTTAGGAATTTTATGAACACCTTCAGTCAGAAATCGGAATTATGCTAACAATATGGTGTAGCTTTTGACAAAACAAATGGGAATCTAAAAAGACATTAAAACAGTTAGACAACATAAAATGTCTTTGTGAAACATTTATGTGTGTGTGTGTGTGTGTGTGTGTGTGTGTGTGTGTGTGTGTGTTCACTGATAATAGAATTGTAAAGAAAGTGTGAGTTCATCATAGGACTTTGAAACATTTTTTTTTTTTTTATCAGTTCAGAACAGTCTCAAAGAAAAGTCTATTAGGAGTAAAAAGGCTCAGCAGTGGAGAACACAAAGCCAGCAGTGTGTAGCAGTGTGTAGCAGTGTGTAGCAGTGTGTAGCAGAGCACACTGAACCACATTGCTCTAGCCTTGATGTGGCTCACTTTAATGAAAACGGCTTTCGCTCCAAGAGCGTCTACCAGGAAACCTTTTCCTCAGGAAGACAGGCTAGGAGTAATTACAGAAGATGGCATTTAATAATGAAACCTTATAGCTTGTTAATTATGAAAGAGGAGAAAGGGCACAACCCCTCTCATGCCCCACCCCCAACCTCCCCTCCTCCAAAGAAAGAAAAAATTTAAAAAAGAAAATCAGAAATCCTAGCAAGTTTCTGTAGATGTTGCATACACTGTTATTTATGCTTATTGTCATAGATACATTCTGGAATGGTTACACTGTGTTAATTTAACGGCCCCTGTTTGGAAAGTATGCCTGTG
This sequence comes from Silurus meridionalis, assembly GCF_014805685.1. Classification (NCBI taxonomy): domain Eukaryota; kingdom Metazoa; phylum Chordata; class Actinopteri; order Siluriformes; family Siluridae; genus Silurus; species Silurus meridionalis. The sequence continues at coordinate 3,928,586 of NC_060885.1, read as the reverse complement.
CGATTACACACAATGCTAACTGGAGAACAATTAGCAAACAAGTAGCATGTGACAAGTTTTTTTAGTAATGCTAATATGAAATTCTATTAACCCCAAGTTATAAGACTTTATTATGCTAATTCTAGGATCAAATCCACACTTTGTACCTCTTTTTCTGTCTCCTTAAAAGCTCCAATCTGAACCAAAGAAGACAAGACGAAGAACAATTGAGCACATTCCAGCCTTTGAAGCAGCTCTGATTGGGTGGGACTCCCTCCTCTCCGCCATGCTTTTGGACACTGTTGTCTCATTGCTAGTTTAAAATTGATGAGCGTGAAAACAGATCCATAAAAAGACCAGACACTATTAGCTTATGCAGGCTTCATTAATCCTAATGAGCTTGGCTCACCATTTCTGCTCCAGACTTTCTTTACAGAGGAGCAGAAAACTCCAACTGTGGGGAACAATCACAGATACCGAGAAGGACTAAAAAATTGAATGCCCACACTGTGGATTTCTGATTAGCGGCTGCGGAATTCTAAATATCAGTCAAAATGATTTAGACTCAAATACATTATTATATAATATTTTTGTGACATGTATTATAGAGAGCTGAACATCTTTTGAACATAATGAGACACAATTGCTGGTTTACTCGCTGAAATTAAGCCACAAATGAGGAAGAAAACAAATACAGAATAAACATTTCGCTGTTAGAAAGATTTATAGGTCAAAGCTCTATAGTAAGCCAATTAAGATCTTCCACTCCAACCTATATCTTATTGAAGCTGGCTTTGTGGACATCTTCATGCTGGAACACGTTTGGGTCTCCTAGTTCAAATGAAGACCAAAAAATGATGCTACCTGAAAATGCCTACACAAAAATGGTTTTGTGTCAGTGCAGAAAGTCATTGCTGCAATGAAGCCTTACTTCTCTTTTCAGTGGCTTTGCTGTCAGATTCGTTGGTCTGAAAACTGATAACCTTTGTCCAGATTGGTCCGATGTTGGCAAATTTTAAACATGCATTTCAAGAAGTATTGGGTCACCTGACCTTTCCTGCTATATGTGGGTTTTCTCCAAACTGTTACCACAAAGCTGGAGGCACTCAATTGTACAGGACATCTTTAGATGCTCTCTAATAAAATTTTGCATTTACTTAAACTTGGAAACCCAAACCTTTTCCAGCATTGCAATGCTGCTGTGCACAGTGAGCTCCTTGAAGATCTGGTTTACATGCTTTGGAGAGGAAGATCTTGCTGCTATAGAGCTCTGATCTCATCCCTACTGAACACCTTTGGGATGAATGTGAACGCTGACTGCACCCCAGGCCTTCTCACCTACATCAGTACCTGCCTTTACTAACACCCTTGTGGCTAATGAACATAAATATCCATAAACACACTCCAAAATCTAGTGAAACATCTTCCCAGAAGAGTGGAGGGAATTAGAAGAGCAAATTAAGACTAAATGTGGAATGCGATGCTCAGAACTCAGTACTTTACTCCACTAGCTAGGTATAAATCTGTAGATAATACTGCACGGATAATTGAGGCTGTAAATTCACAATGAAAAAACCTTTCAATTACAGGTTTCTTGCTGCCACGGTTGAGTGTGCTCCTCTGGAAATCTTTGACCCTTGACCTGGAAGTGCTCATTTATGTCACACAGATATTTCACTTCCAAGGACTATGAGGACACAGTACAAGAATGGAAAAAAATAGCTGTTCAGTATTTTCTTGTAGGCTTATTAATAAACCGTGCAATGGCTTGTTTGGGATTACAGTACTAATATTAGAAATATCACATACTCTGGTAATCCAAAGTACAAGAACTGTTGATGTTTTATTAAGTCATACTGCAAATACATTTTACTCCAAGTACCAAGTTTTGACATTATAACTTACATTTCAGCTGCATGAAGGATCATTTCCATATCATATCCAGTAAAGTCTAAGAGAAACAGAATTTGGATCCGAAATGGGATCGACAGAGTGATGAGAAAAGTAGGCAGGAGTACAAGGAGTTGCTGCAGCAGGTGAGGAGGGATGTGGACTATGATGTTTGCGGATGATATTGTGATTTGTGGTGAAAGTAGGGAGCAGGTGGAGAAGAGCCTGGAGAGCTGGAGGTACGCACTGGAGAGAAGGGGAATGAAAGTCAGTAGGAGTAAGACAGAGTACATGTGTGTGAATGAGAGGGAGGGCAGTGGAGGGGTGCGGTTACAGGAAGAAGAGGTGGAGAAGGTGGAGTAGTTCAGGTACCTGGGGTCAACAGTGCAGAGTAATGGAGAGTGTGTTAGAGAAGTGAAGAAAAGAGTGCAGGCAGGGTGGAGTGAGTGGAGAAGAGTGATAGCAGGAGTGATTTGTGATAGAAGAGTATCTGTGAGAGTGAAAGGGAAAGTTTATAGGACTGTGGTGAGACCTGAGATGTTGTATGGTTTAGAGACAGTGGCATTGAGTAAAAGACAGGAGGTGGAGCTGGAGGTAGCAGAGCTGAAGATGTTGAGGTTTTTGTTGGGAGTGACGATGATGGACAGGGTTAGAAATGAGTTTATCAGAGGGACAGCACATGTAGGACGTTTTGAAGACAAGGTGAGGGAGGTGAGATTGAGATGGTTTGGACATGTGCAGAGGAGGGACATGGGGTATATCAGTAGGAGAATGCTGAGGATGGAGACACCAGGAAGGAGGAAAAGAGGAAGACCAAGGAGGAGGTTTATGTATATGGTGAGGAAAGACATGCAGGTAGTTGGGTTGAAAGGGGCAGATGTAGAGTAAAGAGGGGTATGGAGACGGATGATCCCTTATCCCTAATGGGAGCAGCCTAAATAAGAAAAATATCCAGTAAAGTCTTAAAGTATAAAAGCACTAATGAAAATTTCCCATTTGCAATCTTTTCTCATTTAATAAAATTTTCATTGCAAATTATATTATAAACATGATACTGTATTGTTTTTAAGATTTATAATCACACTCTTGATATCACCCAAATGAGGATGGTTTCCATTTTGAGTCTGGTTCCTTTCAAGGTTTCTTCCTCATACCATTTAAGAGAGTTTTTTCTTACCACAGTCGCCCCAGACTTGCTCACCAGGGATACATACACATAATGTAATTCCTATGCATGTCTGCACTTACATGCACAATGCCTTTACTTTCTGCTGCACTGGAAGCTCCTGTTGCCAAGTCAAATTTCCTGTGTGTATAAACACACTTGGTAATAAACCTATTTTTGATTCTGATAATTCACCTAAATGTTTATTTGTTCTATCATTTTTACGTTCTGTAAAGCTGCTTTTAGACAATGATCATTGTGAAAAGTGCTTCATAAATAAACTTGAACACCAATCCAGGCAGAACTTTGAACTTGAATATTTACATGAAGAGCTTCTCTATATTTGGATAACAGGCTGCTACAGTTTTAATTTATCTGTGTTGTCTCAGCAAACTCACTTTAATAGAACGAAATCTGACCTTTATTACAAAGCAGATATAATTAATTTTAAAATGTAGTTGTAAAAATGTATGTGATGAAGTTATAACAGTATTTCTCAGTTGCTTTGGAGCATTTCTCAGATAATAATTAAATTCTGAAAACTACTTGTTCAACCTCCACATCATGGAGACACTTGTGCACATTCTAAAAGTTTTTCGCTGCTTTGGGCAAATTGCGAATGCTTTTGTAAATTTTTTTAATAGATTGTGTACAAGTGTCTGCTGTTTCCTACATTACCAGTTGTTTATGTTCATGTTGATCAAAATATATTATACTGGTTTCTAAACCCCCAAAACATCTCGGCATCAGTTCATTGCACAAGTCATTGAATGTAAAAATGGTTTAATCAGTTGTAATAATGTGTCAAGCTTAAATATCTATTGAACGTTTTTGTAAATGTGTCTTAGATTGATGAATTGTGCAGTTGAATCTTGAATGTCACTAATGAAGGCGAGTGAACGGCATCAGATCATCAACTAGTTCTCTAAAACAGGTCAAAGGTGAATCTCGTGAACCTTCAATTAGCGATAAAACACTTTTCTGAAAATGGACGAACAACATTACAGTTTACTTTACACATTAAAGTACAGTAAAAGTGTGAATCTTACAATCAATATAAATCAAATATGCAATCTTAAAAAATACATTTGTGCTGCTGAAATTCATAGATGTAACTCGGAAGAAATTCAGAATCATGTATTTTCTATCATTGTAACCTAAAACATAGTTTATATCAGGAAATACTGAAACTGACAACATGACTAAACATTGTGATCATCGTGTTTGTGAAAAACAGTGTTGGGCAGTAACGCGTTAATTTGACAGTAACTAATACTGTAACGCATTACTTTTAAAAATAAAGTAACTTCATTACTGTTACCATATGGTGCGTTACCCGTTACTTTTTTAAATGAATGAATTTGGGCTGAAGTGTAGACTACAGTCTAACCTGTTTACAGCAGCGTCGCATTGTAGGATTGGAGGATGAACCACTGTAAACACGAAGAAGACGCACTGTGGGCGTGTCTCCGTTTATTCAGGTCTGTGCGGCAGTAATGGCGAGTCGAGGCGAGAGCAACACGAGTTTCTCAAAGTGAAAATATGATCATTATTTCACTTTAGTTGAGTATAAAGACAAAAACTTTTAAGTTAAATGTAAGCTGTGTCTATCTGGTTCGAAGGTCGTATCTACTGCGATAAACAGCAACTCCAATCTGTTGAAGCTTCTCCAGAAACTCCATGCTAAATAAAATAGTGTTTAAAAATTACTTTGTGTTTAAGTCAGTTTTGTGTTTGTAGACCATAACTCATAAAAGGGCATTAATGGGAACATTGAAGAACGTTCTTTAAAAAAGTAACTAAAAAGTTAGTTTTAACAGTAACGCATTACTTTTTAGTGTAAGTGATCAACAAAGTAACTAAGTTACTTTTTGAATGAAGTAACGAGTACCTGTAACTAGTTACTATTTTTTGTACCTAGTAACTAGCACAACACTGGTGAACAATGACAAAAGGACTTTTTCATTCTGATGGTAATGAGATGTTCATTGACATAAATACTTACTTTTGAGAGATAACTGAGGATTTTGAGAAAAGTACAGGCTTTTCAAGAAATACAATTTTTTTCAGAAATGCACTTACTGGTTTGCAAATATTAAGGGTGATCGATAAAGGCTCCAAATCAATTTAGAAAAAATTGCAAGTTTGTTGTAATGTTTTGTAAAGTATTGTAATGTACAGTTATGTAGTTTTTTGTACATTTTTGTAATGTAATGTACACTTTTAAAGTTTGTTGTAACGTTTTGTAGAATATTGTAATGTTGTAAAGCTCTTTGTTGTAAAGTTTTGTAGTGTATTGGTATATTGTGCAATTTGTTGTAAAACATTTGCAGAGTATTGTGATGCTGTAAAGCTCCTTGTTGTAAAGTTTTGCAGTGTTTTGTAATATTGTAAAATTGTGCAGGTCTAAAGTTATGCAGTGTATTGCAATGAAAGTTATTCTGTTTGTTGTAAAGTTATGTAAGCTATTGTAAAGTTTTAAAGTTTGTTGTGAAGTTTTGTAGTGTATTGAAGTGTTGTAATTTTCTGTAAAGTTTTTATTGTAAATTGTTAAATTATGGAGTTTGTTGTAAAGTTTCGTAGTCTAATGTAAAGTTACAGAGTTGGTCGGTTTTGTTGTGTATTGTTATATTAAAAAATTGTGCAGTTTTAGTAACATTCTGCAGTATATTGTAATATTGTGTAATTATCTAAGCTTGTTGTAAATGTAAAGTTATAGAGTCTGTTGTACAGTTAAATACAGACATAACGGTAGTACAGAATCAAGAATATTAACTATTCAAGATATTGAACAAAACTGTGTTGAATAAGATTGAACATTACATCATATTGTGTTTGCAAAATCATGCATTCTATAAAAGTATAAAAAAATGTTAAGCAGAAAGAAATTATTTATCCAATCCAATGCATCTTTTTGTTAAAGAAATGAATCATCATTCCATTCATCACTCCATTCTACTAACAATGCAGAGACTTTCCTGCTGTTTCTTGCTTGACAGTGTGTGTCTCCCCGAGGTCAGTCGCTTCATTGCTGCATTTGACTGACAGAAATCCTATGCGCATCACTGACACGGAAAATGGCCCACGTCAGGCATCGAGTTATTGACTCTCACTCGGGATGGGTGCAGTGGAGTGGCCTGGAGGTTAAGTGATTTCAATCAAGCTGAGGCACAGTGTCAGTCAGTCGGAAACACAAATGCAGAGGGGGTGTTCGAACATACCGGAGAGACAGAGAGAGACAGAGAGACAAAAAAGTAAGAGAAAGAGACAGACATTATGTAATGTCCCTCACCCTGTCTTGTGATTTTTTATTTCATTCATTTATCTTAAGTTTTTACAACTGTTTGTAGTTTGGTTAGTTTTTTGCCAGTGTCTATTTAGCAAAGTAACTCATTCAGTTCACTGCTGATTACCGAGCCGTCTCTCTTCCATATTTTATGTGTTTCTGGTTTTGATCTCATTCTCTTTACCAGTTTTTATTCTTGCCTCACCTGGTTTATTGTTATTTGCCGACCAACTCACGCCTGTCCCACGTTCCTGACTCTGCTCTGCTATTTTAAAATTCAATGCCTGTTTTATTAAAACATTCGCTGCACTATTTCCTGTACTTTCTTCTGCTATTGTGTATTCTGTGCATTACATGACCGAGAGAAACAAAGAGCCCATAGTTTTAGCACAACATCATGCAGAATGCTAAACCGATCTAACCAGAAAAAAGAGAGAGGATTACTTTAAAACCAATTTATATAAATCATTATAATAAACCTAAAGAATGGTTGATAAAGATCTTATGCTGCATTATAATGAATCCTAGAACATAATCTACGAGGCAAAACTTTATAACAGAAAGACAGACTAGAAAAAAGTAAAGCTTTTGCTCCAAATGAATAAATAACTGCACAAGTAAAAAAAAAAAAAAGTTTACAACATATTGGAAGAAAATTTTGCAACTTTACAGCACACTATTTTAGTCTTAAAAAAATTCCACAAAGATCAATTATATCACAATGATTACATTAAAATTCCACCATTAAAACATTACAATATTACAGCATACAAACATTTCTAATTATCATAAGTTATGTTTTGTAAAGTTCAATTTTTGTGTGTGTAGAGTTTTGGGCTTTTTGTGATGTTGTAAAATGTTGTAGTTTGTTACAGTGTTTAAAAAGGTCCGTAGTTTGTAGTGAAATCTTTTAGTTTGTTGCCTTGTTTTAAAGTCCTGTAGTTTGTCGTAAGGTTTAAAGATCTGTATTTGGTTGTAAAGTTGAGCAATATTAGATGTTTTATATATTAAGTATAAAGCATATATAATATAGAATGTATTTCATATTAAGGATATAATTTTTTTTAATTTTGATAAAAAAAGTGTCAAAGTTACACTTTGTTAAATATATTAAATGAATATAATGCCTTGTGAATGTATTATATCATGGCATGGATGTGTTCATACAGTAGATAATTAACTGTTAATAATGATTCGGGATTAAAAACATACACCGTTTTAATGATTTTAGATGTACAATTTATATTGTAAAATAATATATTAGAGAGAGAGAGAGAGAGAGAGAGAGAAAATGTGTAAATGAGCTGTTACTATAGAAACAATAAAATATTAGAATGAGTGGATTTATATAAACCTGTAAATTGCTGCTGCACTACTGTCAGAGCTGCTGTTATAGATAATTAATCAACCAGCCAGAATCTGGAAAGTATCAGCACAGTGGTAAAGTATCAAAAAAAACCTTTTCCAACAAGTTAGTGAAGTACAACCGAAAAGAGAAAATAATTAAATGTTGCAGGTTGTAGCTTCAAATGACTTTTCACTCGCGTCTGAAGCGCAGCAGAGTGTAAATTAGGAGTGTATAAATAAAGAATCACTTGTGCACCACAGACACACAGAGGAAGGCTCTTGTGGTGCTAGATGAGTCTAAATGACTTCCTCTGTGCAAGAAATCATCTTTTTCGGCGGCGCTGATTAGACTGACACGTTTTCAGCCAGCTGTCTCAGATAAAACCGAACACATAAAGACACTGCAATGTCCTGACGCTTCCTACACACATCGTAATCACACAGCTCGCTTGGTCAGCACTGCTCTCTTTTTAGGTCAGGGTCAGGCAATAACACAGACCATATACTGTACAAGTGAGAGGAGTAAAACGAGGTGCGAAGAAATGAAGCGAGGAGGAGAAATGGAGATGAAGGAGAAAGCCATCATGGTCAATAATTAGATCCATTAAAGGCATCACTCTTACAGCTCATTAGCTGTTACTCATTAGTCAATGTGATATTGCTCACACACACACACACACACACACACACACACACACACACACACACACACACACACACACACGCTAAAGCAGGATATCAAAAATTGTTTCACAACCTCAAAAAAGTTAAGAAGCTCTCCCACTTGACTTATGCTACGGGCTGCTATCTACAATCTAGCCAATTTATGTTATTTCTTTAGCTCAAAAATCACTCAAAAGGCTTGAAACTAGCATGAAAAAGACAAACAGGGACACATTTTTCTTTATTCTCTCAGCCTTTGTATGGGAAACAAGGTCACACCGTGTTGCACACACATTTTTAATATACAGAAATTAACAATCTGCTATATTTTCACTGTATTAAAGTAAAAAATCTCGTTCCAACTGTCTGCAGAAAGATTTCATTATGTTTACTTGTTATTGAAGAAAACTCTTTGCAGCCGGTGCAGTGTTTCTTTACACAAGTGTGATTTAGTACAAAAAAAAAACTGATACCTTGTCATAAATTTCATATATGACAGACTTTAGCTCCACAATGGGGCATCATTGTACCCGCCCTAATGGACCCCTGTTAATATTTGTTGCAGTTCCTGGTTTTGACCACTAGGTGCAGTAATAACTGGTGGTAGTGAGTATGAAATTTCATTTACACCATAATGAATAAACCACTTAATCCTATAAAACCTGTGGTTGTCAAATTACAAAATTAACATTTAGCTGTCCGAAAAACACATCTGCAAATATTTTTTGGGTTGTACTGTTCAGCCTTAAAAACGCCATTGGATAGTAAATGTGTATATACAGTAGGAATAAGGCCATGAACTCATACGACCTGCAAACTTTTCCTGGCGCACATCTTGTTTTATTGGACTAATTATCTCAACACTGAAGTAAATAAAACTTCTGATTTTTATTATTATTGTTAGGATGTCTAGTTCAAATTTTGGAGTTGTTGCACTTTTGAAATGTTCACATTTCGGAGAAATTCTAACAGAAATATAATGTATTTCATGATTTACAATTTCTAAATATTATTTATCATTTCTAGTTCAGACCAGATTTGAATTATTGTATTTAAAAAAATAATTTCTGGTTGCAGAATTTCAAATTCTTTCAGTACCAGTATTTAAAATTCTTGCTCTTTGTTAGTAATAAAATATAATTAACTGTTTTTTTTTTTATCTAGGCTTTGTTTTTTTTCCCCAATATCTACTTGTTGTAAGGCAGACACTGTTTGTGGAGTTCTTTAGAGGATGGTTATTCAAGGACAGGACAACAAGCTGCCAAAGTTTTAGAGCAAATTTTGTCGAGAGTTCTGGATTTAGTTAAATATGCAATTCATTCATTAGTTGAAAGAGACCCAAACCTCAAATATTACTTAGGAATAGTAGGTTAGTAAGGTTAGTAAGTGATATATATGTGTGTGTGTGTGTGTGTGTGTGTGTGTGTGTGTGTGTGTGTGTGTGTGTGTGAGAGTGTAAGAGAGAGATTAATAAGATAAAACGTATATTTGTGTGCCGACTGTGTGATATGTTCTATATGGTCTAAAAGTATTGGGACACCAGACGTTTCTAGCCATATGTGTTTCTTGCCCAAAACTGTACCACAAAGTTGGAGCCACACAATTGTTGCTGTAATGTGTAGCACTTTAACTAGGAGACCCAAACCTGTTCCATCATGTGCACAAAGCCAGCTCCATGAAGATTTGGTTTACATGGGATGGGGTGGAAGATCTCCTGCTATAGAGCTCCAACCCTATCGAACATGATGAATGTGAACACTGCGGAATGAATCTTGCACAAATCTGCACAAGCATTTTAGATATACAGATATTCCATATGCGTAATGAGTAACGTCATTGCTGCTCCTCCTTGTTTCGTATCCATTCTATTTAGTAGCATGGTAATAAATTAGCCAGACTTATTTCCTTTCGAGTCTCTCTGTGCACGATCGATGTCGGTATGGCTTTTGGGAGACCATAGCAATTCAATTTAAGTGTGAGATGTGCCTTTGGAGGCTGGGGAGCATTTCTGAGTGACAGAAGCTTCTCTTTAGGGGTCCACGGAGACCTCATAAATGCTCCGGGAGCCGACCTCTAATCTGTCAGCTGTGTGTGAATCATTCTCTTTACAGTACAGGGAAAGGGCCATACTGTTTCAGTGTCACTCTTTTTCATGCTATAAATGTTCACCTTATTAATTTACCGCTAAAGCTAACTCTAACTCCATCCAACATTTTGTGTAGTTCCTTACGAGAAGCATCCACGCATACACACACAGGGTGGAAGCAGGAACACAACACAACCATTTTAAAAATTTAAATAAAAAAAATGTGGACACTTGATCAAGATTGTTCACAAAGATGTCCTTTTTGAACATCCTATTTCACATGCAGTTCCCGCTTCCCGTTATAAATACCTCAACTCTTCTGGGAAGATGTTGCACTAAATGTTGTGGAGATTTGTACAGATGAATTCATCTAGTAGGGTGTTTGTAAAGTCAGGTACTAATGTAGGCGAGGAGGCCTGGAATGCAGTCAACATGAAAAATGTATCCCTAAGGTGATCAATAGGGTTGAGGTCAGAGCTCGATAGCAGGAGATCTTCCAATCCATCCCAATGTAAAGCATATCTTCATGCTGGAACAGGTTTGGGTCTCTTAGTTTAAGTGAAGGAAAGATTGAATTTTTCCACATCCAGAAACATTCTATATAATTGGGTGCAACCAACTTTGTGGGAACAGTTTGGGGAAGAACCACAGATGGCTGGAAAAGTCCGGTGTCCCAATACCTTTGCAGATATAGTGTATGTAAGGAGTCATTTATCATGTATTTTAGATAACTTTACATCTGACTGCTATTATTGAGGCAAAATGGCAGAAGAATGTGGACCTTTTGATCCAAATGTAGATACTGTACATGGATGTACATGTGGAGGTATTTGACTGTTCAGTTTTATTGTAATACACCATTTCCACATTTCTACATTTAATCTACCAATAAAATAATAGGATTTTGAGGTGACCAAAGGAAATGAGTTCTCACTTTGATTATTAGCACGATATCCACTTCTGTCTCATCGCCCGAGCTAAATGTTCCTCACTGTGTCTATACACGACTCCTGCCATCACCTCTTCACTTCACTTATCCATGCTCACACTAACATTAGATCAGATATAACGTCTGATGGATTCACTCACGTCTGTTCTGTTGACTTCATTTCTTTGCATTAATGTCTTTTATTAGGTCATTTTTTTTACTTTCTTTTTTAAACTCTTTCTGTCCAAGTTCTCTTCTCAGGTTTGGAAATGAAATGATGATGCAGCTGCAACAGTGAGCCTTACTGCATGTCACGTCCCATCAGCACGGTTACAATCTGAGGTTTGAGATGATAATGCTCTTTAGAGAAGATATTAAAATAAGATTTTCATATTAAAAAAACAGTCTAGCTCAGAACCTTATGGTGAAAATGTCTTATTCTTCTTATTTCAGCTTATAATGCATCTTTATATCACTCTGTCCTCTTCGTCTGCCTCTTTCACAACAACCACCTGCATGTCTTCCCTCACCACATCCATAAACCGCCTCCTTTGGCTTCCTTTTTTTTCTACTGCTCTGAACCTCACCCCTAAAGAACCCTATTTACTAACACCATTGTAGCTGAATAAGTACAAATCTCCACAAGCATCCTCCAAAATCTTGTGGAACATCTTCCCAGAAGAGTGAAAGTTATTATAACAGTAAATGGGGAATAAATATCATGTCTGGCTCAACATCTCACATCTTTTTAATAGTGTTTTCTGCATTTGAGAAGAACCCAGATTGCAGTATTAGTGTTGTGCAGTGATCGAGATCAGACCTGTATTGTAATGCTTGGTGCAGTATCTGAGATCCGACTTGTCCTTCAGGATGAACTGAGGAAGCGTGAGTCCTTCAGCCACTTGCACTGGGCCGTTTTCCTGCCACTCGAAAATCAGATCATTCATTGTGTAGCCGACTGTGAAGACAAGACAGAACAGAAGATGGGCACGGTACTATTGCAGGACTCACATTTACAGCATTTGGGAGAATATCCAGAGCAGTTTTCACATTCATACAACCGAGCAGTTGAGGGTTAAAGGCCTCGCTCAAGGGCCCAGCAGAGGCAGCTTACTGGTGATGAGATTTGAACTCATGACCTTCGGATCAGAAGTCCACCATCTTACCCACTGAGCAAACCCTTCCACTCTGTTGTAAAGTAGAACTGGGATTCATTGGGCTTTAATACTAAAAAATATTGATAATTTTTTTATTACAATTTTTTTATTTCTTGATTAAAAGAGCAAAGTGGAATCCAGTGTACAAAAAGTATTGGGACACTTGACCTTTCCTGGTTCTTCTGCAACTGTTACCACAAAGTTGAAGGCACACAATTGTACAGGATGCGGTAACATAAAATTTTGCGTTCACTTGAACTTGGAAACCTTTTTCAGCATGACAATGTGCACAAAAATAGCTCCATAAAATCTGCTTTACATGGTTTGGAGAGAAAGAGCCCTGATCTCGTCCCTACTGAAAACCTTCAACATGAATGTGAATGCTGAGTGCACCCCAGGTCTCCTCACCACACCTACAGTGCTGGCTGCTATATATATACACATTAGACTAGACTTTGGAGTGTTCATCTTCTTGGGTACATTTTCTTAGAAGAGTGAATGGAAATATAAGAGCAAATTGGGACTAAATGTAGAATGCAATCGCTGCTCAAAAAAACACATCCCATACCAGGTATGACCAGGTGTCCGCAAACTTTTGGCAATTTAAAGTATACGCATGGGTCGATTCAATTCCATAATCATGACCAGGATCATAATGCAGCCTCAATATACTGGCAGCACATCAAAGCTTTATTTATCCAAACTTTATTTGAATATTTATCTTTCCATTTGTATCTCATCTTATCTTTCTCCCTGCATTTTTATGCTACACTACGTGCTTCTCGCCCGAATCACCAGAAGACTCCCTGCATAATAAAACAGCTCAAGGCCCAGAAATGAAGACGAATCGTGTCTCCGAGCCCTAAATTGTGTCATCGCAAATACCCCCAAGGCTAAACTGCAGTGGAATGGAGCTGGGTGTAAAGAAATGTTTAAATAAATCATGGCTGATGTAATTAGAAAGAATCCTGACGTTCTTTATTTAGCTCCGGCACCCATTTCGCCGCTCGTCTGATGGGGGGATTGAGGGGGCTGAGTAGAGAGATGAAGAATTACTTTGCATAAGTGCTTTTCTCTCGAGCACGTCCACATTGTGTGCTTTTTTTGATCCCATATCTCAGGAGGAGGAAACACATTCATATTTCACATCCAGGTGTTTGATATGAAATGAATGAAATGAAAGTATAATAAATATCTGACAAGCTTGGAAATAAATGTGACATACTGTATACGTCTGCTTTTGTTTTGTGAGGCCAGGTTTGCTTTACACTAGAATATTTAAGGAATAATACACATGGGGTTCGCGGTTTTTGGAAAATAATCAGTAACAGTATGATGCATTTGATGAAGCTACTGTTACCACCATCAGTGGTTCAGTAGTTAAGTCTCTGGGTTAATGGTCATAAAGCCGGGGGTTCAAGCCCCAGCACAGCCAAGCTGCCATTCTTGGAGTGTTGAGCCCCTCTGGGTTAAGGGCTCTCTGACCCACAGTCAAGTGCTGTATCCCAGCTTTTTAAAATCATTTATATATATATATATATATATATATATATATATATATATATATATATATATATATATATATATATATGCCAATTTTTCCTGCTTGAACACTTCAACTTTGACGACAAAGTGTTCACTTGCTGGTAGCAAGTGAATCCTCAGCATTCTTCTACTGATATACCCCACGTCCCTCCTCTGCACATGTCCAAACCATCTCAATTGCACTTCTCTCACTTTGTCCCCAAAACGTCCTACATGCGCTGTCCCTCTAATAAACTCATTTCTAATCCTGTCCATCGTCGTCACTCCCAACAAACATCTCAACATCTTCAGCTCTGCTACCTCCAGCTCCACCTCCTGTCTTTTACTCAATGCCACTGTCTCTAAACCATACAACATCACAGGTCTCACCACAGTCCTATAAACTTTCCCTTTCACTCTCACAGATACTCTTCTATCACAAATCACTCCTGCTATCACTCTTCTCCACCCACTCCACCCTGCCTGCACTCTTTTCTTCACTTCTCTAACACACTCTCCATTACTTTGCACTGTTGACCCCAGGTACCTGAACTCCACCTTCTCCACCTCTTCTCCCTGCAACCGCACCCCTCCACTGCCCTCCCACTCATCCACACACATGTACTCTGTCTTACTCCTACTGACTTTCATTCCCCTTCTCTCCAGCGTGTACCTCCACCTCTCCAGGATCTTCTCTAAAACATTCACAGCAATATTTTGTCTTCACATTCTATGTTGAGTTTAGTTTTACTAATAATAAACATACATTTGCATAAAGTATCCATATTGGACCCAGCAAGCAGGAGAAAAAGAGGAAGCACAAACAGGAATTTGATGGATGTAGTGAGGGAGGACATGCAGGTGGTTGGTTTCAGTGAGGTTCGAGAGAGGAGAGTGGTATGAAGACGGATGACTTTACATGGTTTGGAGTGGAAGATCTCCTACTACAGAGCTCTGACTTCAACCCTGTTGAACACCTTTTGGATGAATGTGAACGTTGACTGCACTCCTTTTTACTTGTATGAATTATGATTGTGACAAATAAGCAATCTTGAAAACTAATATCTCGTACTTTTACCCGACTCTGAGTTTGAACTAAACGAGATTAACTGTTAATTCCAGCCTCATGCAGCCAGTCAGTGGCGTTATGTAATGAATCCGGCCTGAGTAGCGCGATTCCTTTTAATTCAGCCAGGATGAGCCGTCACGTCATGCATTAGGCTGCACTAAAATACATCGGGATGCAGACAGATCCTCAGTGACAGCAGTCTTCGGTTAAAAGCCCTTGTCACTGAATGCAGTGATGGTCCTGGTTGAGATCGAATGAATAATTGCCGTGCGACGCCGCAGCCTCCTGTGAGGAAATGAGCACTCAGCGTGATATACTGCATACTTCCTCTACTGAGGTTACTAAACTTCTACTTTTACACAGGAGAGACTTGGGAGAACATACTCACCTAAAAACTTGTGTTTCTGTAGAACAGGAAACTAATAAACGGCTTTTTCGATAGATTTAGGGGTGAACCCGAATAGTCGAAGATTCTATGCTTCATTAGGAGAGTCGGATTCGACAACCAATCTCACAGTCGAATCTTCCTACAAAACGAGGATTGTGCTATTTTGGTTGTATAGGGGTGCTCAGTGTCTGATTTCACATAGTTTTCTCCCAGTAAGTTAATATACAGCCTATTATGAGAATGTTGTAGATAAAAATGTGAAAAGAAAGAAGCTTTTAATAAATATTTTTAACATGCGTAAAGAAATCCAACCCCATGACAGATTTAAGTTTCACTTTCCATGATCCGTGACATCCGGCATCTTAGTGGCAGGGATTTGATTATTCAACAAAGACTGGGAGATCCGCTGTACTTCGATTTGCTGACGTGAAATCAGTGCGGCCTTTCTGCAGTTCATTTTTTTGTAGGTTTATCGATCTACAATGTTTTTATACATTTCTTGTGTATCTTTGTGTGATGTTCTGTACATCGTGGCTTTAAAATGTTGTATGATGGTGTCATCATCGTACAACAAAACACACACTCATGATTCAACTATCAGTTGGCTATAGGATAAACTTTGAGAATTCTAATTCGACTATGTAAATCCTTAGTGGGGTCACCCCTGTAAAAAAAACCTGTAAAAAATGTTTGTAGTTGTAATAGTAAAAAAATGTGAAATCACAAAGGTAAAAAACTGTCGATTATAAAATCTAAAATTACTGTTTAATTGACATTTACATACCGTTAATGTAAATACAAGAAAACTTGATAATCTTTAATAAACATGACTGCTATGTAAAAAAACTGCTATATTTGACCATAATTACCCATACAACAACAGTACAACTGTCTTTTTTACAGATGCATTCTGTTAGAACTTTTTTTTTTTGGTATTTTTTTTTTTACCAAGATAGCTCCTCCCCCATATCTGCTCAGTTGTTTGAATGAGATAAATGTAATGCGCTCTGGATAACGCCTTAAGCCAAATACCAAAAATGAAAATGCAATGGCGATTAAGGTAATTTGCATCACTGATTAATTAAGGCCAGGCATTACAACTACAGCAACTACAGGTGCACTGCATTCGTCCTGTTTTACGGTGCTGCTAGAACCTTAAAGATGAGTGGAGATTCCCTGCTAGGAGATTAAGTACATCTTATGTTTCAAAGCATCCTCCAGAGAACCTCATTACGACGAGGGCTACCATGACATGTTATGGGTTTAAAATAAAACCCCTACACACACTCTGATTTAGGGGATGAGTGTAAGGGATTACGCAACATGCCGCCAAAGAGGGAAAGGATGAAAAGCACGGTTTACTCACAGCTCTCCAGCTGCATGATGCACGTCTGTACGTCCATGGGGAAATTCTTAAGGTCCATTGGACACGAGAGCGTCAGGGTGAGTCTAGCAGCGGAGAAAAGAAAATTAGATGAGTCATATTACAGCTTGAATATTTATAGAATGCATTAAATTAGACCTTATAGTACTGGCCACATAAATGAAATCCAAGGACAATCCTATGAATTCGGTACGCTAGGGATTGGGATTGTGTGTGTGTGTTTGTGCCAAAAAAGCAAGGCTTCGGAGCTTAGTGTTTTTAAGGATAACCCAAACACTCATTTGTTTCCTTCTTTTCTTTTTTTACTTAAGTCTTGCTATTCTTTTCTTTCTTGACCAAATCCACCTAAACAGTAGCTCAAACAGGTGGGAAGTGGTAGATCATTGGATAAGGCTCTGGGCTACTGATTGGAAGATGAGGGGGCCCAATATTTTCACTCCATTAAGGTAAAATTGGGATAGACATTCAGAACAGAACTCACCTTATAGAATAAAGGACATTGCCATTCTTGAATATCCTCAGCAGCTTGTTGTCTGTAGTGATCTCGTGAAAATGGGCACCTTTTTCATTGGCGAAGAACAAATCCGGCTTCCAGATGGAGTCTAACATGGAGGGGTCGAGGTCCAGAGAGTCGTCTGGGTACTCGCTGTAGGCCAGGCGTGGATCGTTCCACTGCTGTCGCAGAAAGATGTTCACTCTGTAATCCTGAGAAGGAAAAGCGTGGCTTAATGTCAGTCAAAGCCAGACGTGATGACGAAAACATATTTAATGTCAAAATATCATGTAAGGAAAGAACCTAAAGAGGAACCAGACTAATCATCTGGGTTTCTATACACTATATGGATTACAGTTTGTGGACAGCTGAGCAAAATATTGGTTTGTGCTTTATGAACATCCCATTCCACATTTAGTCCCTATTTGCTGTTATAATAATCTCCACTCTTCTGGGAAGGTGTTCCTCTAGATTTTGGAGTGTGCTTATGGAGTAATTTTGGTTGAATAAACATTCGTTAGCTGAACCATCTGAGAAAATATTGAGACAAACTTTAAAAAAAAAAACAGTAGGGAGCTAAAGCTTGTAAGGGTGTGGAACTAAAAGTAGTGTGAGGTGAAGTGATAAAAACTTTTCTGTGCTGCTGGGGCAGGGCCTTGTGTAGAGGCGGGGCTTTGGGTGGAGGCGGGGATTTGGGCAGGACTGTTACAAAATGATCTGTGTTCGACTGTAGGCTGTCCACCCAATCCAATCAAAAGTTAGAAATAATGCTAGTATTTTCTCGTATTTTTGCTTTCGTCTAAAATAATAAAATGTGTTTAAAATAAAATAACAACTTCAGGTGGGAAAGACGCAAATTTGGGTGGGCTAATCCCACCTCTGCCTACTGCTGCCTCCGGTTCTAAACTACATGTTTGTTAGTAAAGTCAGGTACCGATGTAAATCATATCTTCATGGAGCTATCATCTATTTAAGCTGTCATCTATTCATCAAATGAGAGTTCATTTCATCTTAATGTCACCCTGTAGCTATAATAATGCTAATCTAAGCAGTTTTGACAATTCCTTTACAATTATTATGGGATTGAGTTCATTAAATGTGATTGTATTATATAGTGGGTGTAAAAAAAAAAGCTAAACACACCACTGATTTTCATAGATGTCTAGTCTCTTGCATAAAAAACCCTCAAACTGATGTACTTGATTCTCTAATGTTGTTCCAGAAACATATCGGGCCGTACTGCTAAAATCATTAATGATCAGTATTCACATTATCAAGAGCAAAGCACCATCAGCTCACTCAGCCAATTAAAGTAAGCAGAATCTATTCCGCTGAAATTGTAACCTTTAATCAGAAACTTTACCCAGAGTAACCAACTCCCGGTCCTCATTAAAGCTTTGAAGCGCTCGCAGATCCGAGCCCGAGTTTTCTCCGATTTAATATCTTCTATTGAATTTTCAACAGATGCGCTGGGAGATTTCCAGAACGTTCCATGAGGGTGTCGAGTAGTCGGCGCTAATCTGATTTAAACATCGATCTACACGCTCACGAGGTGTTTCGGCGCAATTAAACGGCGCGATGAAATGTCAGACTTGACAAAATCCAATAAATCCTTCACAAGCGCCTTCATAAGTTTGTCAAATCAATCCAATGAGACAGCGCATGAGAGATCAGTCACAAACAACAAATCGAGCAGCTGTTCCACATTATTTCTTCAAATCTTGTGCATTGGACAATCAGTAAAAGATCAATAAAACCAATCAATATGTATCTGCCTTTATACTGAAGGACATTCTTCATTAGGTTTCATGTCTCAGAAATATGGTCTCTTTAGGCCATAAATGGAGCTTAAAGATGAAATATAGAAATACACCCAAGTGCAGTGACCTTAAACCTTTGAACTTCTGAACCAAAGATCTATGTTCAGTGCTCAAATCTGAGTGGTTGGATACACATTAACCCATTTTTGGCTGTAATGTTAAAGACAGGTTTATATTACTGCACTTGTTACTACAGTAACAACTCATTTCATAAACAGGGGTTTGTAGCGCAGATGCTTAATATCATCTAAGACTTATAATAAATGTATTGTGGTGGTGGGAGTCGCAGCTGGCAGTGATTTGACCTAGTTCAGGAAAGGCAACGACTTTAGGTTTTCAGATTTCTCTGTAAAATGAAAAGCTGCATTATCTTGAGATGAGGAAGAAAAAAGAAAGGCTGGTGAAGGAAATGCTGTAAAGCAAGTGACAGCAGGAACTTACATGTCCTACAACATAAAAAAGGCAGTGGGGGCTTAACAGTTAAAGCTCTGGGTTACTAATCAGGAGGTTGTGGGTCACATAACCCAATTTTCACTTTGACTTTTTTTGATAAATTTGTATGTGTGTATGTATATATATATATATATATTCAAATATATCACAGACACACTTCACCCACATGTTTTGTTTTCAGAAGATGTTGATTTTTATTCCAGCAAAGAAAAAGTATTTGTCTGCAATATGGCAGTGTTATGAGTTCAAATCCCAGAAAGGCCACACCGCTATTGTACATTAAACCAACTACTGTACTATTGTACAACCAACCAACCAACCAACCAACCAATGTTGATTAGTTAATTATAGATTAATTTAATAGTACAGTTTTCCTCATTAATTATATTTAATAATTAGATTAGATCTTTTAAACACATCTGATTTATTTAAAAATAATAATGATAATAATAATAATAATAATAATAATAATAATAATAAATAGTAATAAAAAATAATAATGATAATTAATAATAAATATTATAATTTTGATCAATAATATTTATATATTTTTTACATCCCTCCTCACTTTGGCATCACATTTGGTGATCCACACATTATACTGTATATTCATTACTACAGACAAGTGTGTGTGTGTGTGTGTGTGTGTGTGTGTGTGTGTGTGTGTGTGTGTGTGCAGGGGTGATTGAAAGAAATTTACTCTCATCCAAGCTTCCCTTGACCTATGACCTTGTCAAACATTCAGCATTTACTGAATAAATCAATAAACAGGTTAAGTTAATGAAAAAACTAAGAAACAAACAAAGTAAATAAATAAATATGATTGAAAGGGTAGATACATTTGAACATGTTCATGTCTTTACTTTTGTTCAAACAGACTCTATGCCAGAGAGCCAGAAGTGTAGTTATGTAATCAGTACATGTGGGAGCATGATGGTCAGTTCTGGCCTGTGGGGAACTCCGTACAGCTCAGTGATGCGGTGATGCGATGATGTACTGATGCGCAGCGCCACTTTACTGTGATTACATCATCAAGAGCTAGTCTGAAGCTCATCACAGATGGTCATGGCCTGGGTCTTCAAAAAACAAAAGCTCCACTAATAGAAATGTGGGGAAAAGTGGGCAGTTTGGGGGATAAGAGCCCACTGTTTCTTTTTACTTCTGCAAAAACACATCGAACCAGAGGAGAAGTGGTAGCAACAATGGTGCATCTTGATTGAAGGACTTGTACAGATCACAGAATAATTCATAAAACAATTCTTCTCTGGCTTCTCTGTATTATGTATTTGTTTGATAGTCTGTGTTTACATATTTTTATATTTGTACAGTACAGACCAAAAGTTTGGACACACCTTCTCATTCAAAGAGTTTTCTTTATTTTCATGACTATGAAAATTGTAGATTCACACTGAAGGCATCAAGGGCTATTTGACCAAGAAGGAGAGTGATGGGGTGCTGCGCCAGATGACCTGGCCTCCACAGTCACTGGACCTGAACCCAATCGAGATGGTTTAGGGGTGAGCTGGACCGCAGAGTGAAGGCAAAAGGGCCAACAAGTGCCAAGCATCTCTCGGGGGGAACTCCTTCAAGACTGTTGGAAGACCATTTCAGGTGACTACCTCTTGAAGCTCATCAAGAGAATGCCAAGAGTGTGCAAAGCAGTAATCAAAGCAAAAGGTGGCTACTTTAAAGAACCTAGAATATGACATTTTTCAGTTGTTTCACACTTTTTTGTTATGTATATAATTCCATATATAATTCCACATGTGTTAATCCATAGATTTGATGCCATCAGTGTGAATCTACAATTTTCATAGTCATGAAAATAAAGAAAACTCTTTGAATGAGAAGGTGTGTCCAAACTTTTGGTCTGTACTGTACATAATTTACTGTAGAATATTAGTAATACCATTCACTCTTTCCGAATTATATGAGGTGGTATAAAAAATTTTGAGACTAGTTTTGCAACACACCAACAGATGGCAGCACAAGGCTGCACCCACAGTCACAGGAAGCACCAAGCTTCATAAGTCAGTGTGCCAAAAGACATTGTGAATTTCTCAACGGAAACATCATGATCTCACTTCCACACACACCCTACTCGCCAGATTTGGCTCCTGCAGACTTTGTACATTCATTCAGTACATTTTCTTTCTTTTTTAGAAGTATTCAATGTTTTTGGGTTGTTTTTTTTTTGGAAAAGGAATAAAGGAAACGTAACTGCAAATAAACTTAAATAAAAAAAATTTGAGTATTACTAAAAATATAAATAAGATTACATATTTATTTAATGATTATCTAATGATTACCTATTTATCTCATTTTCTGCTGATCTTATTTTTTTTTAAATGTTTGTAAATGTTTTTTTAAAGGTAAGAGTACACGGATAATCTGCCTGTGGGAGACAAAAAAAAGAAAGTGGGAAACTTTAAAAGTTGCATCTTTAAAAGTTGCATCATCTTTTCATAACATTTCTATAGAGCGCATTAACAATACTCTATTAATATCAGATGACATCTTCCCTGCACGGGTTATTTCCTTTTTTGTTACATTCAGCCATCTGTCTCTTGTTTTGTCATTTCTTTGTTACTTAACAGCAGAGACTCAGAGCTCTTTTAGACACTGAGAACAAAAGTGATGGAAAATAGTAATGTATTTGCATTGATTTAAATTTATTCAGAGAAATACTGTTACTATTATATTAGAATTAAATCATTTATCCCCATCAATCTTTTGTCAATGTTTTGTTAGATAAACATTTTTCTTGAACACCTCTATCTTCTATATTTTTATAAAAAATATCTGATGCTAATGTGACTATATATAGATATATATTATGTTTGTGTGTGTGTGTGTAATTTTATGACAAATAAAATTAGAAACAATACTTATGGAGGGTCATTTATATTATTACTGTTCACTAGGTTCATAATTGTAGGGAAGAAAGATAAAAAAACCATGATTGCTGCCTATTCAAGACAATCCATATGATTAGCATCTGTTCAGCATCCTGTCCTGGCAGCATCCACGCGCCGCCATTTCCTTCACGCTTGATTATGATCCGGCTGACAGTTTTATGTGACTTTAGTACTTCTTCAGGTCGGAGGAGACGGAGCTCGAGGCAACACAACGACTCCCTGGGAGCAAATCGTGAACAAATACACACAATACGAGTCAGATCTATCAGATTAGCAGCCCTCTTGAGTGTCCGGGATTACGACAGGACTGTAATTATCTCCCTGACGTTCCCGAGCAGCAATAAACAATAGAATTAATCATTAAGGATAATTACTGGACGAAGAGTAATCAGAGATGGTGTGGGAAAATGAAGCAGAGACCATGTTACTTCTCTGAAGTTTGTTACTCCTCTTGAATAAAACTTACAATTGTTACTGATTAACAAATGAATGGAGTAAATAGGTGTCCCATATTTTTCTTATAATTCTCTCCACTCTTCTGAGAAGATGAGCCACCTGATTTCGGAGTGTGCTTATGGAAATATGTGCTCAGACACAAGGGTGTTAGTAAAGTCAGGTACTGATGTAGGTGAGGAGGCCTGGGGAGCAGTCAGCATTTACATTCTTTCAAAAGGTTTTCAATAGGGTTTCAGAAAAAGAGAGAGAGAGAGAGAGAGAGAGAGAGAGAGAGAGAGATCTATAGCAGGCCATTCCAAATCCTGCTCTCCAAACCATCTTCATGGAGCTCGCTTTGTGCACATTGTCATGCTGGAACAGGTTCAGGTTTCCAAGTTCACGTGAACAAATAATTTGATTATACCACATCCTGTTAAATTGTGGGCCTACAGCTTTGTGGAAAAGTCACATATGACATGGGTCCCAATACTGTCTATATAGTGTAGGTAGTAATGGTCAGGTGTTTGCCTTTAAACCATAGGGTTATGAGTTCAAATCCCAGCAGCAACATGTTACTTCTTGAGCAAGGTCCTTAACCCTTAACTGCTAGGCCACCCCAAATATCATAAATAAGAAGAAATGTGTGTGAGGTAATAAAGACATCCACTTAAAATCAAAGAAAAGTAAAAAGATCATTAAAAAAGACCTGATATTATAAAGAACACCACTAGAATTTAAAAGAAAAGTAAAATAATATAAAAGTGTGTCTGAGGACCGTGTCGGACCGTGTCTGAGTTGTCAAAAGCCTGTCTCTTAGCTTCTCATTTCTCTACCATTACATTTATGGCATTTTGGCACACTCCTTTATTCTGAATGACTTTTTAATACGATGTGCAGCTGAGAGATAAGAGCCTTGTTTAAGTGCCAAGAAGTGACAGCATGCTACTGCTGGGATTTGAACTCATAACCTAGATCTCAGAAGGACAACCTACTGCTTAATCTACTACTACAAATTCTAGCTACCTCATTTACCCCACCAACAAAACTTAACACTGAAATATGTGCAAAGAACTTCCTTTTTTCCCTCCAAATTATACATGATATGGACAGATGTTTTGGGACGACTTCTGTCATATGTTATCAAACTGTTAACATTCAATTTTCCCTGATGATCCATGAGACCTAAACCTGTTCCAGCATGACTGTGCACAACGCCAGCTCCATGAAGATCTGCTTTACATGGGTGGGAGTGGAAGATCTCCTGCTATAGAGCTCTATAACACTACTGAACACCTTTAGGATGAGAAATGAGAAAAGGGATGCTCAAAAAGCACAATCTCATGGTCAGGTGTCTACAAACGTTTGCTTATAAAGAGTAGGAGCTATAAAAAAAATATTCCCTTCCCACCCACTCTTTTTTTCCTTCTTGAAGTCTGGGTCTTGTAATGCACATAGAAGCTGATGCAAGTGCAGATCATTAAATAAACACAACAGAAAAAAAAAACAAAGGAACAATGAAATCTTGACCTCAGCATGAAGACAAGAGCTGGGAACGATAACAACAACCCCATAAGCCAAACATGAGGAAAAAAGAGAGAAATTTACAGTATATACACATGTGGTAATTACAGTTATTCAGGTGCTGAGATGTGACATGACACGTGACATGTTAAGGTGAATTGGCTGATGGGAAACATAGACCACGGCCATAATCCTGACATTATTTTACTAATTAAAAACTGTAATATATAAACTGTAAAATAATGTTTTTTTATTAATAAAAGGAAAATTACATTTGACTAATATCAGTTTATGCAGATTTACTAGCCACCAAAATATAAATAAATAAATAAAATAATATAAATAAATAAATAAATAAATAAAACAAATCACCTAAACACAATAAAAAGTGCAACATTCATAAATAAACAATTAAAAATAAATGATAAAATATACAAACCTAATAAAAGAAATTCAGGACACTGTGTAAAATGCAGTCCATATCTTTTGGAAACTTTTGCTGAATCATGAAATTAACAATCCGAGCAGGAACAGCCTGTAGAGCAGCTAGAATCGCAATTCCTTAAATTCCCAGATATGGCCCTGTCTTAACTTTTTTGAGGTGTGTTGCAGCCATCAAATTCAGAAAAACTTAATTTTTTCCTGTAAAAATGTAATTTTTTTAGATGTACAGCTCCTAAATTTCAACATTTATTTAAGTTCTATCGTAAGTTAAATTATGAGTTGATAAAAATTAGTATTTACTTTATCTACAGGGTCTCAACTACTTTTTAGAATCAGGGTTAGTAATAGAATAGAAAGTGATAGAATGTAATATATACAATTATTTTAAATCTAATTTTTCAGCACCCACATGCAACATGTTTGCCTGGGTGGAATTCGAGGTGTCTCGTTTGCATTAAATTTGTTCCTGCTACTAGTGGTAGTGCCAGTAAGCATGATGCTATATTACAGGAAGATAAAGGGGATATGACAAAACGCCACGAGAAGTGTTATAACGTTGCCGCCATAGCAACTTCCACTTCAAGCACATTGATGTCATCTATCAGGAACATGCAAACTAAAAAATTCTTTACATTTGCAGAAATTTTGATTGATAAATAGCAAAAATGTTTAACTATTGTATATATTAGTGCATTGTTTTACCAACATCATAGGGTTCCTTATAGGGGATTTTGTGGGGTGTCTGAGTTGTGTTTTAAAGGGTTTATTCGACTTGAGCATTGGAACAAATTTCCGTTTTTCCTGTATATCACCAGCCATTCTCATGGAATTCCTTAAATTTAATATAATATTAATTTATATATTTATATAAACTTTTTTCTCAGTTTTTTCCTGAAAGACAGAATACTCACCATAGTCGTCTCAGCGATGGAGCCAAAACTGTTGATGAATATGTTACAGGTCACATTCACAGGTGGACCTGGAGGAAAAATCATTTGAAATCAATTAATTCACTTCATATGTGTAACTGAAAATGTAAGACAATTGTTCTTTAATTCCAGCTGTTATACTGGAAAACACCATTTTACACACCATTTTTTTTTTTACCTACAACAAAACGATATCTTTGTCTCATTTTGCTGTTGTGTGATTTTTTAAACCAACTTCTGGTTACAGGTCGCTTTTTTAAAGAAATGAGATATAATCCATGTTTAGTGCAGTTGGGGTGGGGGACGTGATCTAGGTTAGATTAGAATTTTATAGATATTGATAATGAATTTGTAAAGCCAGTCTTATAGTAAGGCATGTATAGTACACAGATTTAGTACATACATTAATACTTCTGACTTTGGTAGTTGCTCTGGGCATGCTTGCTCTAGAAACAGATGTTAAAAGCTGCTGTGCATGCATAAACCACTGTCACATGATACCCATGATCTCAGCTGAATCTGGCCAGAATGCAAGCACTGCTCTATCCTGCTGAGACATGAAATCAAAATTTAGCCCAAAACCAGTTGAAATTGTTAGAAGAAGACATGGAGTTGAGACAACTTTTTTTTTTGCCTCAAATTAAGGAATATTTTATTTTATATATATATATATATATATACACACACACACACACACACACACACACACACACACACACACACACACACACACACACACACATATACATACAAACACACACACACACATATACATACATACATGCACACACACACACACATACATACATACATGCACACACACACACACACATATATGCGAGGATTGCTATTTAGGACACATGGAGTTGATAGTAATAGGATTCTTTCACCTAAAGTGAATAAACCAGAGGTCTACAGCTTGTGCATCAGATTAAAAAAAACTTATCCTTTTTTTTTTTTTTAAATGTTTCCAATTAAAAAATACAAAAATAAAAAATGGTGTCAAAAATTGTTAAAATAAACCTTTTTTTAATCACATTTTTCAGAAATTCTTTGGGGTTTATTATTCACCTGCAGTGACATCCCCTTTAATTAATTTGACAGTGTTTCAGAGATGTGGAGGTGGTTAACAAGAAAAGGTTCAGTTTATGCGAAAACCGGAACAAGATTTTTTTTGTTCAAAATACAGCTGAAATTACATCGATCTTAACAATTAGATCAGGCAGGGGTGCCAATACTTGTGTATATTTGTGAAAATGTGTGTCATGGTGCGAGCGCAACAGAAGGCGGAAGCCGGAGTACAGCTCGCTTGGGTTTTAATGACCAGTACGAGGGAGAGAGATACACACAAGCACACACACACACACACACACACACACACACGGCAGTCCTTCGGTTGAGAGAGAGTAGGAGGTGCGCTTTGGGAAAAGCGTAGCTGACCCGAGATGCACGTGGAGGAGACGCGCAGCCGGTACGGGATTCTGGAGTCCGAATGGAACGGATGAGAGGAATCCTGTGTGACAACTGGACCGCGAGAACATAACCGAAGTCCAACACATATAATAACGAACAGGGAGTGAATGTGAGTGAGGGGTTTATGTAGGAGCGGGGTGGCGTGATGATCAGCTTCAGGTGTGCATCGTTAAACCTGGAGCTTCAGAGAGAGTGGAGGCATGAGTGATGATGAGCTCCAGGTGTGCGTGGTTAAACCTGGAGCTCCAGGGAGAGTGAAGGCATAGAGAGCCACCAAAGGGGGCGTGGCAGGTGGATCCCTGACAGTGTCTTTACATCAACATATATTATATATATATATATATATATATATATATATATATATATATATATATATATATATATAACACTATCAGAAACACAAACCTACATACAACCTAAATCTTAATATTTGTTCCATGAAATTGTATTAATTTCCCAACAGTTTATTCTCTTCATTCTGTAGTGTTTCTCTCGGCTGCACTTCTTCCAGTACGTGTATATGGATGTTGATTTTTTGTCCAATCAGATTTGAGCCTCTATGTGCTGCCATGTCGATCTAATCTGCTCAGAGCCTTCATAGTCAGTACTGCTGGACTTTTTACCACAGTCTCCTTAAGAAATAGCTCTGTTTCTTCACAAATCAGATTTCATATTCTCCTCACAGGGCAGCTCGCTGTCCCAGAATAGCATCAGCATTTTTCCGTCCTCTGATTGGTTGTTCAGAGGGAAACTGTTACAGCCAAGTTTGACTGGTAAATCACGTGTGTAGCTCTGAACACATTAATACATCTGACTTAGACTTTTTTATGCCTACGGAGGAAGAGAAATTGATTTGGTCTCGAATATACTTAAAGATCAATTTTAAAGATCGTAAGGAGGTCGGCCAACCCCGAAGCTAGCTAGCGTGTCTCAGCCTGGGAAAGGGTTTGTTCTTCACTTCCAGACCAGTGAATACGAGCGGTACCACTGGATTACAGCCTCTGAGGTGCGCTGCACATTATGAGTCTGCATCTCTGGTGACTAGGTTGTATTTTATTTACATTTTTAATTTTGTCATTTTATTAGACAAATATTGATTGTGAACAGCTCCAGATGTTGTAGGTGGTACAGTTGTGGTTGTAGTGTAGAGGTTTGTAGTCTTAACTGGGTTTCTTGCTTTAGTAAAATTGTTTTCACCCCATATGTGAAATGACTCTCTCTCTGTAATGCCACATATTGTTATATTGCATGGCCCACCACTGAGATATATATATATATATATATATATATATATATATATATATATATATATATATATATATATATATATATATACAGTACAGACCAAAAGTTTGGACACACCTTCTCATTCAAAGAGTTTTCTTTATTTTCATGACTATGAAAATTGTAGAGTCACACTGAAGGCATCAAAACTATGAATTAACACATGTGGAATTATATACATAACAAAAAAGTGAACTGAAAATATGTCATATTGTAGGTTCTTCAAAGTAGGCATCAAGAGAATGCCAAGAGTGTGCAAAGCAGTAATCTAAGCAAAAGGTGGCTACTTTGAAGAACCTACAATATGACATATTTTCAGTTGTTTCACACTTTTTTGTTATGTATATAATTCCACAATTTCCACAGACACCTATTTCTGGGCAGTTTCTTCCATTCTTCTTTACAGAACCTCTCAAACTCTATCAGGTTGAATGGGGCGTCATTGCACAGCCATTTTCAGATCTCTCCAGAGATGTTCAATTCAGGTTTAAGTCTGGACTCTGGCTGGGTCACTCAAGGACATTTACAGAGTCGTCCTGTAACCACTCCTTTGTTATCTTGGCTGTGTGCTTAGGGTCTTTTTCCTGTTGAAAGATGAACCGTCACTCCAGTCTGAGGTCTAGAGCGCTCTGGAGCAGGTTTTCATCAAGGACGTCTCTGTACATTGCTGCATTCATCTTTCCCTCGATCCTGACCAGTCTCCCAGTTCCAGCTCTTTAAAAAACTTCCCCACAGCATGAAGCTGCCACCACTATGCTTCACTGTAGGGATAGGATTGGCCAGGTGATGAGTGTTTCTCATAATCTGAGAGTCCTTCAGGTGCTTTTTAGAAACAAACATACAGGAGTGCTGCAGAGGTGGTTGTTCTTCTGGAAGGGTCTCATCTGTCTACAGAGTAACACTGAAGTTCTTTTAGAGTGACCATCAGGTTCTTGGTCACCTCCATGATTAAGTCCCCCGATCGCTCAGTTTGACCGATTGGCTCTGCTCTTGGAAGAGTCTTGGTGGTTCCAAACTTCTTTCATTTCATTAGGGGTGTAATGGGACATGTATTCATACCAAAATGTTTCAGTACAGGGCTTTCGGTTGCAATTCTTTTCACATGTGGAACATAGCTAAAATCCGATGTTCCCTCCGGAACGTATTACGTTTTTTTTTTTTTTTTATCTCCACCTTGCACTTTGAGAGAAAATGTATTTAGAGATCAATATGACACAAAACTCAGCTTGTACCAGGTGGGAAGCTAATGTTTACATTAAAGGTGTTATTATGAGTGTCACTAGTAGGAAATCAAATAGTTATAAAAAAGAAGTCAGCATTTGATACAAACATTTTACACCTTGAAAAGAAATGATCAAATAAAGATGATTTAACCATTCACCAAAAATGGCTGAATCTTAGAAACAAATACAAGTTGTCTGCTAAACAAAAAGCTGATAAGGTTGGGAAATGATTAGCTTGGAAAATTAAACAAAAGCAATCTGAAAGGACAATAAACTCCATTAGAGATATTAATGGCATCAATACAGTCAATCCGATTAAAATAAATAACACCTTTAAATACCTATTTTTTCTCAATTTTTAAATATTTACCAATAGAATACAAACAATCTGGATAGTCTATCAATACCTACTATTCCTAAAAAAGCAAAAAGGTCCCTGGACGTAGATTTAACAAAAAAGAAAGTATAGAGGCTATTGATAATTTAGCAGCAGGTTGCACACCCGGGCCTTAACATAGACTTTTACAAGAAATTTGGAAGGAAAACTTGTTTTACCAATTTTAGATAGGTTTAAAGAAGCTTTTTAAAATTGTGTGTTCCTATAGCCTAAAAAATGCTCTAATTATGTTACTTCCTAAGCCTAATAAAATGCACACCCTATGGCTGAGGTACTTATTAATTTTTTAGTTTCCAATGCTGTTTATATTCAAATATACACTTGCCCTCACCACCTCTACACTTTGTTTTAGCAATCGAGCCATTTGCAATAGCTGTAAGCTGTAAGCTCTCATTGTAATATTCCGTACATTAGATTAAATACTATAGATATTTCTATTTCTTTGTACACAGATGACGTTGTTTTATACTTGACAAATTTGGCTCATTCTATTCCTTCTCTAATACAACTCTTATAACGTCTATGGTTATAAAGTTAATAATTCTAAATCATGTATTATTTTATTGAATAAGGATGATTTAATGCAGTAGACTCCTTCACCTTTTTGGGAATTAAAATCACAGCTATTATAGATTCTATATCTTCTGCAAAATATCAGCATCTTTTAATTAATATCTCCAAATTCATTGATAGATCTAAAAGTTTACACGTCACTAATTGGTCGTATAAATACAATAAAAATGAGTCTTTAACCTAAAATATTATACTTTTTTCAAAACATCCTACTGTGCCCTCAACCCTCCGTTTTTACATCACTTTTGAAATTTACTGATTTCATTTGGAACAAAAAAACGTGCTCACGTTCGTTTGTCATAATTACAATTACCTTAAAATAGAGGTTGTCTCCAATTTCATAATTTACAATGAAACTATTGAGCAGCACAACTGCAAAATATTTGACATTATTTCTCTTTTGAAACCCATTCATCTTGGCTGGACATTGAATATCTTTTTAGAAAGACAAAATGACCCTATAATCTTTATTCTTTATCTTTATATTTATTTGACAAAACTTTCAGAAAAAAGCAAAGATGTTGTATCTACTAACTCTATTCTCATTAATACAATAAAAGAATGGTGTGCGGTGCATATGTACAATGTTTCGGGCCAATATTGTGAAACGAAAGTTTTAAACCAGACAGATCGGATGCAGGATTTAAGCTATGGTATGATAAAAGTTCAAAACGATTTTCATAGACAATAACTTGTTCTTTTCAGAGGTTGCAGCACACCTTAATATCTCCATAAAACACACTTCTTTAAATTCTTTCAATTTAGGAGCTATGCTTCTTTTTATCAAGGTAACAAGCTTACAAAACCTTTTGGCTCCTTATGAAAACTTATTATAATCTCGGTGTTTTATAAATGGTTAGAATCATATTCTAAAGACTCATAAGAATCTAAATTGATTTCCTGAAAAGAAGATTTAAAAATGAATTTTTTTTTTTCTCGGACAAATGGGAAGAAGGATGTGCGAAAGCTCCAGCACAAACTATTAGCAGCAATCTAAAATGTATACAATACAACTGCATTATGAAGATGTATTTTACCCCATTAAGTTAAAAAACCCAGTTAAAACACCCCAGACACTTGCATTAAATGCTCTGGTGATAAGAGGTACACTTTTGCACTCTATATGGAATTGTTCACAGGTACAGAAGTTTTGGAAAGAGGTTGTAATGCTTATTTTTAAGCTGTTATCTGTAAATCTTCCAACAAAAACAGAAATGTTTATCTTGGGAATTATTCCTGAGAATATTGTATACAGTAGCAGCACTCTAAAACTTATCAAAACATGTATACTTCAAGCAAAGAGTCTAATAGCTATGTATTGTAGGAAAGTTGAAAAAAGTTTACGTATGTAACCCTAGTTCCCTGAGGGAACAAGACGCTGCTTTGAAATGCTTTGGGAATGTGCCCGAGTGTTCATGCTCTAAAATAATGTGTAATCAGTCGAAAAATGGCCACTGGCCATCATAGGCGGGGTGATGTCACGACCAGGAAGTATAAAACGCACATGGAGAGAAGCCAGCACCAGCTTCTGTGAACACAGCCGGTTCAATTTCTCCTTGTATGCCTGAAACAGAGGATAGAATGCCTGTAACCTTACAGGTTGTGGGACAACCAAGGGCACCTTGGGCATGTAATCCATTCTGTGGTACAAAAAGGCACTGGCCATACCTGGAGTAAACACTAGGAAGGAGTGGGCCACAGAAAGGGCCTGCAGGTCTCCTACTCTTTTGAGAGAGCAAATGGCCAACAAGA
This sequence comes from Silurus meridionalis, assembly GCF_014805685.1. Taxonomy (NCBI): domain Eukaryota; kingdom Metazoa; phylum Chordata; class Actinopteri; order Siluriformes; family Siluridae; genus Silurus; species Silurus meridionalis. The sequence goes on along the minus strand of NC_060885.1, from coordinate 3,896,005 downwards.
ATGTGGTCTTGATGGAAAGATGCCAGGTCCCACCCAGGCACTCTAGGTCGTACCGGAGGCCTCAACCTCCAGGTGGTACAAAGAAAAAACGCATCACAATAGGGTCTCTGCCCAGAGATTGCCCTGCTAAGGGGGCATGATACGGAAAAAGGTTGGACGGAGCCAACCTTTTGGAGAACTGTCTTTGGAGAAATCCAGCACTAGACCAAACAGGCCATGGACTGGATCCATCTGCGGCATTAGACCTCCTCGAGGAGGGAGCTCTGGAGTGGGAAATGGTCTCTACCACCTTGGTGGAGAGGCCAGTACTCCGGAGCTGTGCCACAGCCACAGCCTCCACAACTCCGGGCGAGAGCAAGGCCAAACTGAGAAACCCGATACTGGTAAGCTTCGGCCCCCGAAAGCGAACCTCAGGAACTTCCTGTGAGAAGGAAGGATGGATACAAAGTACAAAATCCTTTAGATCTACCGTGACAAACCAGTCCTCGGATTTGAGGCTCTCAGTTGGTCCTGCGACACATCTGGCAGAGCTTTCCAGTCTGGAGCCTCAAAAGAGGCGGCGACTTCTCCTGGACCACTACGAGAACGGGTGGAGACCAAGGACGATGCTTGCTGGAGCTGGCCATACCCTGAAAACGGGGCAGAGGAGACCCGAACTAAATCGAATAACCTTGCTTTACAGTGCACAGGACCCACTGAGACACATCTGGAAGAGCTTTCCAAGCTGCCAGAAAGTGCCTTAGGGTTTTGCCAGGTGGAAACCGAAGAGAAAACTCACTGGAGCTGGCCATGCCCTGAAGACCCATGGGTGGCAGGGTTAACGGAACAGGTCCCTGGGGGGGTGGGGCAGGGCGGGCACCAGATACAGCGGTGCAACAGGCCCCTTCACAGCTGGCGCCCAAGAAAGTCCCGTGTCAGGCCGCCGCTGTTCCTGAAGCTAGTGGGGCGTCCAGCAGTACGGCCTGTCTCTATCAGAATTTCTGACAGAGTGAGCCACAGGTGCCTCTCTGTAGACACCAGGGCAGCCATAGCCTGGCCAATTTCTTTGGTCTCTTTGGTGGCTCTAAGAGCCAGATCTGCCATGCAGCGGAGCTCGTTAACATGGCCACCCGGGGCACCTCCCACATCCAGCTCATTCTGCAGTTCAGCCTTATACGCCTGTAACACCGCTATTGTGTGCAGGGATGCAGCAGCTTGACCTGCTAAAACATAAGCTTTACCCATGAGCATCAAAGAATTACGTAGGGGCTTCATAGGTAGTATCGGAGTCTTAAGGGAGGAGGCGATCCAGGGAAAGAAATAGCTGGCAAGCGTCTCTTTAACCCTCGGTATCGCACCATACCCATGTTCTTTCTACCCCATGACTTGAATATACACAGTCGAGCTGGGGTATAGGGGTGGGCCAAAAAGACTTAGCCCATGATCTGTACACCTTGGGAAAGAATGGGAGACCCCGATGTGGAGGTTGCAACACTGGTGTCAGAAAGCGCTCATCTTATTTACTGGATAAAGGGATGAAACCGCCTAAGTTATATATTTTTTTCGAGCTTGGCAACGCCAGGGGTCACAACCTCCATAAGCTCCTTGCGTGACTCAATTTTGCTGTATTATATGGACATAATTAATTTCTCAATAAACAAACTTTTAAAAAATAATTTTAATACATTAGTGATATGATTAAATAGATGAAAAAGAGAGTAAACTTTAAGGTTTAAAAAATAATAATACAATGCTGCTCTTGCAGCTTCTCATCCATACCTTTGAAGTTGGGTCTAATTCTGGCATCGTAGCCCGAGGTCCTTCCCATGAGCTTGTCCAAAAAGTCTGAGGGAGACATGGGGACGGCTCTACCCCGAGGACTTTCAGGGTCTTTTGTGGCCACCAGACTGAGAGAGAGAGAGAGAGAGAGAGAGAGAGAGAGATTAAAAAAAATGAGCTCAGACAGTCACTGAGGCTACAAATAGGAAGAGCTGCACTAATATCATCTGACATCATAATTCAAATTCAGGTTTACTCAGAGAAATGCAGGAGAGGCATTGCTCCAGGCTCAGCACTCCGATTTACTCACGGAAAGATGAAATATCTACCAAGTCCATTTGCAGAATGACACACCCTGCCATGAGAGGGGCTTCTAAGAAATACATCTGTACAAAAAAATCTAGAGGCTCCTAAAATTTCTAAAGGAGTCTGTAGGAAAGTTATGTCTGTTATGCAGATTAACTCTGTATCAAAAGTTTAATGTGTTGTAGTGGGAAGTGTTTGTCAATCAATTTGTCTTCAGGACAATTCAAAAAATCTTTTTTGTAGACCACTTTTAACATGGATATTGTCCCAAAGCAGCTTTACAGAGAAAAAGAGGTTATGAGGTGGCATCAATAGTCCCCTTGCATAGCAATACAGCACTCCCAGGGTTCCTGCCATTTCTGCAATGTGTCCTAGAAGTCTTCTTTTCGAAGTGCATCAAGCACATTCTGCGATTCGCACTGGATTTTTACAATGGTGTCAAGGGTGCATTTAAGCTGCATTTTCATGGTCGGGAGGAGGACAAAGTCAAAATCTGGTAGGGTGGGTGTGTAAGAGAGATTATGTAGAATCTTCTCTGACTCTCATCATGCACAAGTTCGACATTTTCGAGGGTTGAGCAAGTTGAATGTCTACCTGATCTTCATCTTCCAGTGATGTTCTTCTACTCTTGAATCGCATGTGCCACTCAAAACACCTCAAACGGCCATATGTCATATTAAACGTATGTTGCTTCAAATGTCTCTTTGGAAGATTTGCTCAGTTTCATGCATAAATTCATGTTTGCTCTTAGTTCTAACTTGCTGTCCATGATGAAAAGGCCAGAATAGCACTAGTTACACCATTAGTCTCAAATCTTTTTGATACTACCTCATACAATAGAATATATTATTACCTATAAGTTTATCCCTAACGAGTGAGCCAGTGGTGACTGTAGCAAGGAAAAATACCCTGAGATGACATTAGGAAGAAACCTTGAGAGGAATCAGACTCAAAAGGAAACTCATCTTCATTATCGAATGTCCATTCATTATATTTCAACCATTGTTAAGGTGTGCCATGAATTGTTTCCCTTTTCTTGAACCCATAGACCCCAAACCTGTTCCAGCTTGACAACTGGCACAAAGCCAGCTCCATGAAAAAAAGCCAGCGCCATACTCCTTTGGGATAAATGTAAATGCTGACTGCACCCCAGGTCTCGTCACCTCACCTACATCAGTACCTGACTTCACTAACCCTTTTGAAATGAATCTCACACAAATCTTCACAAGCACACTTCAGAATCTAGTGAAATGTATTCTCAGAAGAATGGAGCTTATTATAACAGGAAATTTGGACTAAATGTGTAATGGATGTTTATAAAGGTTTTATCTATAAGACTGTTTTGAAAGCTATAGTTTTTTATTTTTGTTGTCTTCTCAATCAAGCTTTATGGAAGCTGACATTCAGGGTCTTTTGATCACTTTTATGACTGCTTCTATAGACTGTTCTTTTCACTGACTTCTTAAAGCTCTACTATTCAGTTCTAAATACAGGCAAATAAAAGGTCAAGTAGGTTTGTGTGTGTGTGTGTGTGTGTGTGTGTGTGTGTGTGTGCTTTCACTGTGTGTTCTTATCATTCCGTCTGCCTAAATGACTGTAATTATCTCAGGGGTGTATTTTAGCTTGCGATAACAAGCCTGGAGCACAGAGGAGCTCCAGTGACAGACAGGAGATAGACGAGCGAAGGATGGCTGGGCTTCGTGCCAGCTCTTTCAGACCAGGAGTGAATGACTGAGTCGATCCCAAGCTGTAATGACTGTTTATACCTCTCTGATTGCCCCTCTGTCGTACACACAGCATGGCTCTGTGTGTGCGTGTGTGTGTGTGTGTGTGTGTGTGTGTGTGTGTGTGTGGGGGGGGTTGCAGTGCTGTCAGTCTTATTTATAATGCTCTGGTGTATGACAGCTGCTTTTAAATCCCTTCCATTCTTTCAAAAGACGCTTTATATCTGGCATGTTGCTACAGCTCCAGGCGGAATAATAATAAAAAACCCTGCAAATCCAAAAGAACTGACTTTAATTCAATGAATTTCTGCAAAAAGTTGTCAATCAGCCAAGGCATGACCACTGCCTTTGCTTCCATAATCTTAAAGCTAGAACTAGAATAACGTATCTGTAATGTGCTATCTGGGTCATGGCACCAGATAGCTAAAAATTTGTATTCATGACACAACTTTTATTTACACTCGCTTTATGTTGATTTGCGTGATTAGACTTTTTTTCCCCCTATAAATTCAGACTTTTTTCACCAATCCAGTGGAGAGATGGGAGAAGAAGAATTTGGTATAAAATGTAAAATGAAATATAAATGTATTTAGAGCAGTGGTGGACAGTAACAAAGTAAATGTAATTGGTTAATATACTTAAGTAGCTTTTTTGCGTATCTGTAATTTACTTAAGTATTTTTGTTTGGGGAGCTTTTACTTTAACTTCACCACATTTCAAAGTAAAAAAAAATCTTTTCATTTCATTTATGAGCGGATAAACACTTAACTGGTCAAACACATAACAAGCCACCAATCAGGGTTGAGCATACACTCTGTTTTGAACTTGTTTTGATAGCTGCTTGGCAGTGGCGGATTTAGGCAGAGGTGACATGGGCAGCCACCTAGGGTGGCATCTTTCCTGGGGGGTGGGAAAGTGGCTATACGGGGCATCCACACACACACAAAAAAAAAAAACCCGGTCGGGCACCCACCACCCAGAGAAGATCCCTCACTTATACACTCAGAAGAAAGAGGCAGGTTGGGTGATGTCACCTCAGCCCTCAGGGTTTCCACTGGAAGAACTGACAAGACCTGGATTGACGTCACATTAGTAAGGAGAGCTGAATCCAAATTAAAATAATGGATGAAGAAATAGCTTTAAACCATCAGGAGCCCAATACAAAAAAAAAAGAAGGAAGAAGTATGGAAGGAAACATGTAAAAGAAAAAGGTATGTGCGCTGCTCTATCATTCATCTCGTTATGAGGATAACAAAGGCTAATGCATTTAATGAAATAGGTTAATAACTGTATCTCACTTAGGTTATGCCGTGTTGCCTGCTAATTTATAGTATGTAGTTTATCATAATGTGTGTAGCAACAAAAAACAATTATAACCTCACTAGTCTAGTTGAATTGTAGTTAAACAGCACTTGTTCATTTGGTTATATGTAATTAAGGTGATGTCAGAAAGGTTTTCTTTGATCTTTGATTGTACTGAAAATGTTCTGAAATGAAAGGAGAAAGAGTCAGAAAGGAGAATCTCCAGTGCAAATTTTATATATATATATATATATATATATATATATATATATATATATATATATATATATATATATAAGGATATTGATGTTGTATGAATCTTATGGCTACAATTAGACAAGGAGTAGTTTGGCTCTTGGATCTGAGAGCTTGATCAATTATGCGCAATGACGTATTTAATTGTGCAATAAATGCATTTCGGGTGATATTTGGCATGAAATTAAGCTCAGAAGTGTAACCAAATTTGTGAGAGAAACACTATGTAAAGTATGTATGTTGGGAATAATTTTATATATATTCATTGACAAAAATATATTAAAACGTGAGTCAGTGATTCTGGTAGAGTTAAGGCAAGCAGAAAAGGCCTTGATGGCTCTATTGGCCATCCACAGGTTAAACATAACCCTAATCTACAGCAAGCAGCACTGAAGCAAGGCCGGGAATATATTGAAGCACTTTAACCACTAGGACAATGAACTTTTCGTTTTTTATTTTCACAGCACATCATACGGTGTATTGGGTGTGCATGAGTCAGGAATATGCCTCGAGCTCCTGCATCTCCCATCAGTCCCTGCATGTCATATGACCTTGTCAAATGACACTGATTTCTTGCATTTAAGTCTTAGGCCTGAGGGTCTAGGAGGGTGAGTGACTTCCTCAGCAGGGCAAGGAGGCAGGACAAAATACGCTTAAGAAAGGCTAAAAGAAAAAAGAAAAAAAACAAAGAACATAACATGAATCATGGAACTGAACAGTGAGGAACAGTGAGGAACGTCAGCACTGCCTTTTTACTCCCTAAGTGGAATTATAGAGCTGCATGGGGAAGGAACGACTTCCTCAGTCTGTCAGTGGAACAGGGCAGTGACAGCAGCCTGTCACTAAAGCTGCTCCTCTGCCTGGAGATGATGCTGTGCAGTGGATTTTCCATGATTGACAGGAGCCTGCTAAGAGCCTATCTCTCTGCCACTGATGTCAGACCGAGCCTGCCTTCTTCACCAGTTTGTCCAGACCTGATCTTCCTTCTTTTTAATGCTGCCTCCCCAGCACACCGCCACATAGAAGAGGACACAACAGTCTGATAGTCATAGACTCCGGTTGAGGCCTGGGACTCCTGAAGTGTAGTTTTGAGGTGTATGTGGATGAATGGCCTCATATGGTGTAGCAGCACCCACTCTATAGTCTTCATTATGTGTGACATCAGGGCGACTGGCATCAAGTCATTCAGCTCGCCAGGGTGTGCTTTCTTTTAAACTGGGATGATGCAGGATGTTTTCCACAGCCGAGAGACCCCGTCCAGTTCCAGGCTTAGGTTAAAGATGTGCTGTAGAGGGTAGAGGGAATGTGCAAGCCTTTATTAGTCATGGAGATGCTTCATCTGGGACAGCTGCCTTGCTGGGATGAAGCCTCAGATCTCTGCACACTTGAGCTGCTGTCATTGTGGGTGGAGGGACACTCTCCCCTGTGCTACGATTAGTTCCAGGGGGTAGAGAGAGTGCAGAAGTGTGGGTAGGGGTGCAGTGTACTAAGGCGTGAATGAGATGGGTTGGTCAAACCTGTTAAAGAAGTTGGTCAGCTGGTTAACTCTACCCACATCTCCTTCAATGATGTGACCCTGTTTTAAGCTGCACCCAGTGATTATGATTATCCTGTCCCACACCTACTTTAAAAGGTCTTGTTTTCCCAGTGCAGGCAGCAGGGTGGTGCTGTATGTGTTCTTTACATTGGCATTCAGTAAATTAGTCCTATTTCCCCTGGTGTTACAGTCTACATACTGGGAGAAAGCAGGTAGTGTTGTGTCCAAAGTAACATGATTAAAGTCCCCAGAGATTAACGCAAGCGCCATGTGGTGGTGTGTTTGTAATCTTGCAACAGCAGAATAGATGATGTCAGATGCAACCTTTGAAAACAATAGTTCAAACTCTCTGGGCAAGAAATAGGTACAGAAACTTACAGCCAGAAGTTTAATATCCCTGCAGCAGTTGGAGATTTTAATGCTCACATGACCAGGATTACACCATCTCTTGTTCACATAAATAGTGAGTCCTCCTCCCATCTGCTTTCCAGAGGCTTTAGTGTCTCTGTCTGCTCTGACTGTGCTGAAGCCCTGTAGTGCCATATTAGCATTCGGAATGTTAGACGTCAACCACGTTGCACAGAAATGAGATGATTTTAGATTTTTTTCACCCGTCACAGTCAGTTCATAGATGTTGTTTGGTAGTGAGTTTATATCGCCACTTCTTCGCTAGCCACTTAGCCTTTAGCTTAATGCCAGCGCTGCAGCCTTGATACAGCCTCCTCACCTAGTCAGGTAAACGGGGAACCACACCGGCAGGGGAAATTTTTAGAGCAAGTAGTTGAATCCTCGAATAAATGAATTTCAGCTTGTGAAAATTCATATACAAAGGATAGATAATTAGATGCAACAAAAGCACAAAAGAAAAGAAGAGAAAAAAAAAAACTAAAAAAGAAAGAGCAAGGCACACACGGAGCTGCTGGAAAGGCTGAAACTCACTGCAGCGCTGGAAATCTGATCGTCAAAAATAACAGACTTCAGCAGTGAATTGGAATCTGGGGTTCACAGTGACATGATCATGAAATAGAAATGCAGTGTCTGGTGGGTAATGTAGTCTCTGTAAATAATTCTATCACTCACTGATATTTAGTTTATAAATCTACGTATATATACACAAGGTGGTATCAAAAAGTTCCGAAACTAGTGTAAGACAGATCCGTTCACTTTCACCAAATGTTTTTCCCCAGATGCCTTGAAACCTGACAGCAGAACTCGCTATGGTCAGTCAGGCCCCTGGGGATGAATTCTCGATGCACATTGTAGTAAATGTTGAAAAAGATGATCATTCACTTGGTCGAGCTGCAGACCTGCCTCGCCTTTTTCGGTCATGGAGATGATGGGCTTTGTCATTGTGAAGACTGTTGCTTCATCTCAGGGTCGTACCTGTACACCCGTTTCGTCACGGGGAATGATCCTCAGCATGCTGACGGAGTTCTTCCACGCGGTGTTCCTTCTGCTCCTGTCTCAGCAGCATGGGGACGAACTTGGGAACAGCATAGCGCATGTTTGAATCGCATTGTTTCGTAGGACACTGACAATAGCAGCAATATTATGGATTATTCTCAGACGATAATCATGTTTAAGTTGCTGAATGGTTTTGACATTTGAGGGTTGAGCTTGCTGAAGGTCTTCCTGATCTCTCGACATCTCCAAGTGGAGTTCTTCCACTCTTGAAGCAAGCGTGCAGTCTATTTGCTGTCTATGATGAAATTGCAGACATAGTCAGAATTGCACCAGTTGCACAGGACCCAAGTTACATAGGACAATGTCTTTTGGCACTGACTTATGAAGGTCGGTGCTCTCTGTGACTGTGCATGCAGCATTGTGCTGCCATCTGTGGGTGTGTTACAAAACTAGTCACAATGTTTTGATACCACCTTGTAATGTGAAAGAATTTTAAAGGTAGACATTCCAATTTATATCTATTTATTTCTGTGAAGCTGCTTTGTGAGAAGGTTTACTATTAAAAGTATGTCAGCTGATAAATTAAAAACTAGAATGCCATTAGCATAAATGCTAACTAACTGAAATGTGTAATTAATTTGCAGTATTTCTTTATTTTACTATTTCATTATTTTTTTTGTCCTGATCTAATTACTCTACTTTTCTTGAAAGCCTTCACAGGTCGTTTTATTTAACAAGCACCTCAATGCCAGATAAACGCATGTGGACACACACACACACACACACACACACACACACACACACACACACACACACACACACACAGGCAGTCTAAATCAAGCCAGCCGCCATGGCAACCAGCAGCCTATGTCAGAGCAGTGGGTGAGGTGGTGTTAATGGTCAATTTGCAGCTGATTGAAAAGGACTGAAAGCTCAGTGTGTGTGTGTGTGTGTGTGTGTGTGTCTGTGTGTGGACTACTTTGCACAGTTAAAAGAGATCAACAAATATGTTTTTGGAATTTTCAGACCTTTCTTGTAAAATCTGAAGCTTCTGTACTGTACTGCACTGACACTGGAGACTCCTTCCATAAATATTCAACAAACAACCTCCTTTACTATCTCAGATTACACACATTCTTTAGCCTCTGTGATACGAGTGCCTCAGAATAAGATGTTGCTATGGAAATAACACATTAGACCAAGCACTCTAACATTGACCTCTTCTACTTCTGACCAATCAGAATCCAGAACTTTGGCAATTTGACATCTATTAAACAATACAGTTGTGTTCAAAATTATTCAACCCCCAATGCTGTAAATGGTTTTAGGGAATTTAGTGTACATTTGTAATAGTATTCAGAATGAAATCCTACAAGGACTTCTTAAAGAACCATATGCAACTAAAATGACATCAATTAGTTTTGTAATACAGTAGTAAATGTTTCTTTTGTGAATTCTTCATTGACATAATTATTCAACCCCTTAAAGACTACCACTCTGAAGAACAGAGGTTCAATGAAGTGTTTTCAATCAGGTATTGAAAACACCTGTGGATATCAGGGAGCAGCAATAAAGCCTAATAAGCACCAATTAGGCAGCTTTAAAATGACTGTGATACTCAGCTCCTTCTAGACATTTACTGGTGTGGTTACAAACATGGTGAGGTCAAGAGAATGGTCCAGGAAGACAAGAGAACAGGTGATTACTCTTCACAGGAAGGGCAATGGCTATAAGAAGATTGCAAAGATGTTAAACATACCAAGAGACACCATAGGAAGCATCATTCGCAAATTCAAGGCAAAGGGCACTGTTGAAACGCTACCTGGTCGTGGCAGAAAGAAGATGCTGACTTCGACTGCTGTGCGCTACCTAAAGCGTAGAGTGGAGAAAAGTCCCCGTGTGACTGCTGAGGAACTGAGAAAAGATTTGTCAGATGTGGGTACTGAAGTTTCTGCTCAGACAATACGGCGCACCCTGCGTAATGAAGGCCTCCATGCCAGAACTCCCAGGCGCACCTTGCTGTCCCCAAAGAATAAGAAGAGTCGACTGCAGTATGCCAAAAGTCATGTGGACAAACCACAGAAGTTTTGGGATAGTGTTCTGTGGACTGATGAAACAAAATTAGAACTGTTTGGGCCCATGGATCAACGCTATGTTTGGAGGAGGAAGAACAAGGCCTATGAAGAAAAGAACACCTTGCCTACTGTGAAGCATGGCGGGGGGTCAATCATGCTTTGGGGCTGTTTTGCTTCTGCAGGTACTGGGAAGCTTCAGCGTGTGCAAGGTACCATGAATTCTCTTCAGTACCAGGAGATATTGGATGACAATGTGATGCAGTCCGTCACAAACCTGAGGCTTGGAAGGCGTTGGACCTTTCAACAGGACAATGATCCCAAGCATACCTCCAAGTCCACTAGAGCATGGTTGCAGATTAAAGGCTGGAACATTTTGAAGTGGCCATCGCAGTCACCAGACTTAAATCCGATTGAGAACCTCTGGTGGGACTTAAAGAAAGCAGTTTCAGTGCGCAAGCCTAAGAATGTGACTGAACTGGAGGCTTTTGCCCATGATGAATGGCGAAGATACCCGTAGATCGCTGCAAGACACTTGTGTCAAGCTATGCTTCACGTTTAAAAGCTGTTATAAATGTAAAAGGATGTTGTACTAAGTACTAAGATTGAATGTCACTTGGGGGTTGAATAAAACTGATAATGATGTGAGCTCAGAAAAGACATTTGTGGTTATTTCATTATAAATGTTATGTTATATTTGTCTGACCTACACGTGCCTCTTTGATTTAATTGTAAGCAGGATGACTGAATGATCATAATCAATGTCAAACCGACCAAAACAATCAATTTCAGTGGGGGTTGAATAATTTTGAACACAACTGTATATACATGAAGCACCATCTGTTACATCATACAATAAAATACAATTATAATCCATAGGCAGGAAAAAAGACATACAAAGATATACATTTATAAAAATATACAAAATGACAATTGTGCAAATGCAAATAAAAGCTACTCCTTGCTCAGCTCAGATCTTTTCAGCTTGCTTAGTAAACAGCTCTAAATCCAGAGTTCAAAACCTCACTGTGTTTTCAGATTTCAGTTGATATTTAGTCATGATTTTTGAAAGTGTCCAACATTCGGATAACTTCGAGGTTTATTTTTTTGAAAATTTGGTGGATGTAAACATTAGAAAAAACAAAGAAGATATTTATAAATTTGATTTCCTGTTATTGGTAGGGAAAGTGGTAAATCATGGGTAAAAACTTTGGATTTGAAGGTCATGAGTTTAAATTCCTGCAACATCGCTTTTGAGCACTTGATCAAGGCCCTGAACCCTCAGTATATATATACATTATATAATTGTAAATTGCATATGAAAAATGCCCTAATGTTTTTTCTGACCTCCAATCATTCGGTGCTTCACCGAGTCCCTGATGCACTCACATATACAAGCGTCTGCATGTGTTTAAATCAAAATAGGTCTTTTTTAAAAACAATGAGAACAAACCCTGGAGCAGAATCACTGTTGCCTGACCTCAGTGCTTGTCTATTAATCCACCCCTAACCTCCTCCCTCGGTCTATCCCTCCATCCTTCCATCACCCTGAGCATTGTGGCTAATGCAGCCTGGCAGCTAAAGCAACGAAAGACCAGGAAAACACTTTCTAGATTAAAACCTGCACGGTCTGTGTCTGTGTGTGTAGCAGTACATCAATATCACATATGATTGAACTGTAGACAGCAGATTTCTCCAAAAATATAATTTTCACTCTTCTCTAAAAATGAATGTGTTGTTGTTATGTGAAAGTCAAATTTGTATCTCAGACTAAACGTTTCTAGCATTCAAAACGTCAGCACATAGACAAACACTTGTGGACACCTGACCATAAGTTATATGCTTCCTGAACATTGCATTCCACATTTAATCCCTATTTCCTGTTATAATGAGCTCCAATCTTCTGGGAAAATGTTTCACTAGATTTTGTGGAGATTTGTGTGAGATTCCTTCAGTCACATGTGTGTTAGTAAAGTCAAGTACTGATGTAGGTGAGGTGAGGAGATCTGGGGTGCAGTCAGCATGAACAATTCATCCCAAAGGTGTGCAGGATTGGAGCTCTATAGCAAGAGATCTTTCACTCCAAGCCATGTAAAGCAGATCTTCATGAAGCTGGCTTTGTGCACAGTGGCGTTGTCATGCTGGAACAGGTTTTAGTCTCCTAGTTTAAGGTAAAATGTCAAGGTACTGCAAACAAAGATCTGATACAATTGTGTGCCTCCAGCTTTGTTGGAAAAGGTTGGGAAAGAACTCAGAAAACCACACAGACAATCCCATGAGAAACACACACACACACACACACACACACACACACACACACACACACACACGGGACTCAGCTGTGAAACATTTCTTAGTGTGTGTTTTGCACATCTCAGTGTGTGTATTGCTGGACAAACCCACACTCATTTTCAGGATGACACACACGAAAATCACATGGTTCCCCCAGTGGGCATGAAGTCACTTTGAAAAACAAACACCAAATTCTGCTTTGAATCAGTATCTGCATGCACACACAGAGATTAGCAATTCAATCAGCGACATGTTTCCGGATTGTTTGTTTTAACAAACTAAACACAAAGAGATTGAATCACACACACACACACATACACACACACACACACCATTCTCATATACTAAATGTTGACATGTTATAACTATGGATTCCATAAGTACTGCCATCTTTTCATTCATTGTAAACATATTTCAATTCACTGAAGTGCTATATAGAGTGCATAAGTATTCACCCCCTTGAACCTTGTCATGTTAAAACACACTGCGCTTAAAGAGAGTGCTGTTTGGAAACAATGTTCGAAGGCAGCGTTTTCCAGGAACATTTCTTAGAAAGTATGTTGTTTGAAATCTGTGTTTTAGGATATTGTTGGTTGGTTGGTTGGTGAGGGTTTGGTTTCAGATGAGATGCTGTGGTTTGAAGGGGTTGTTTCGCCACTCACTTTCTACAGTCAATTCCACTGCATGAGGACACTGTAAACTGGTTTAATTTAGCACACCGTGTAGAAGATTAGTATTAACATGGTTCCTAATTGAAGTCACGCAAGCATGACAGCACACATCACATTACAGTGACATTGCTTCATCTGCAAGACTGGCATCAAACATGTCTATCAAATTCCTGTATATGTGGCTGCAATGGCCCTCACATATCAAATGCATATCCACCAGATTTCCTCCATTAAACTAATCTCTTTTTGTGTGTGTGTGTGTGTGTGTGTGTGTGTGAGAGAGAGAGATTGTGGACAATATACAGGCATAGGTGTTTTGGATCAATGTCGACAGCCCAGATGAATTTCCCACACATCAATACACTCCACCAGCACCTCATCAGATCGTCCAGTAATTACATAACAATCAAGTTGACCACCATACCTACACACACTTGTCCCTCCCTTGCTAATAAAAGCAAGTGCTTGGACTCTTTAGATTGCTGCATTGTTTATACCTGGCAACTGTTTTCCCAAAAACGTCTAGGTTCATATACAGTGAGGAAAATAAGTATTTGAACACCCAGCTATTTTGCAAGTTCTCCCACTTAGAAATCATGGAGGGGTCTGAAATTGTCATCGTAGGTGCATGACCACTGTGAGAGACATAATCTAAAAAAAAAATCCAGGAATCACAATGTATGATTTTTAAACTATTTATTTGTATGATACAGCTCCAAATTAGTATTTGAACACCTGTCTATCAGCTAGAATTCTGCCCCTTAAAGACCTGTTAGTCTGCCTTTAAAATGTCCACCTCCACTACATTTATTATCCTAAATTAGATGCACCTGTTTGAGGTCGTTAGCTGCATAAAGACACCTGTCCACCCCATACAATCAGTAGGAATCCAACTACTAACATGGCCAAGACCAAAGAGCTGTCCAAAGACACTAGAGACAAAATTGTACACCTCCACAAGGCTGGAAAGGGCTACGGGGAAATTGCCAAGCAGCATGGTGAAAAAAGGTCCACTGTTGGAGCAATCATTAGAAAATGGAAGAAGCTAAACATGACTGTTAATCTCCCTCGGACTGGCGCTCCATGCAAGATCTCACCTCGTGGGGTCTCAATGATCCTAAGGAAGGTGAGAAATCAGCCAAGAATTACACGGGAGGAGCTGGTAAATGACCTGAAAAGAGCTGGAACCACCATTTCCAAGGTTACTGTTGGTAATACACTAAGACGTCATGGTTTGAAATCATGCATGGCACGGGAGGTTCCCCTGCTTAAACCAGCACATGTCCAGGTACGTCTTAAGTTTGCCAATGACCATTTGGATGATCCAGAGGAGTCATGGGAGAAAGTCATGTGGTCAGATGAGACCAAAATAGAACTTTTGGGTCATAATTCCACTAAACGTGTTTGGAGGAAGAAGAATGATGAGTACCATCCAAGAACACCATCCCTACTGTGAAGCATGGGGTGGTAGCATCATGCTTTGGGGTGTTTTTCTGCACATGGGACAGGGCGACTGCACTGTATTAAGGAGAGGATGACCGGGCCATGTATTTTGGGGAACAACCTCCTTCCCTCAGTTAGAGCATTGAAGATGGGTCGAGGCTGGGTCTTCCAACATGACAATGACCCGAAGCACACAGCCAGGATAACCAAGGAGTGGCTCTGTAATAAGCATATCAAGGTTCTGGCGTGGCCTAGCCAGTTTCCAGACCTAAACCCAATAAAGAATCTTTGGAGGGAGCTCAAAATCTGTGTTTCTCAGCGACAGGCCAGAAACCTGACTGATCTAGAGAAGATCTGTGTGGAGGAGTGGGCCAAAATCCCTCCTGCAGTGTGTGCAAACCTGGTGAAAAACTACAGGAAACGTTTGACCTCTGTAATTGCAAACAAAGGCTACTGTACCAAATATTAACATTGACTTTCTCAGGTGTTCAAATACTTATTTGCAGCTGTATCATACAAATAAATAGTTAAAAAATCATACATTGTGATTTCTGGATTTTTTTTTTTTAGATTATGTCTCACAGTGGACATGCACCTACGATGACAATTTCAGACCCCTCCATGATTTCTAAGTGGGAGAACTTGCAAAATAGCAGCGTGTTCAAATATTTATTTTCCTCACTGTATGTATTATATACATACACTCTCTCTACACTCTTTTCTCTCTCTCTTGTCTGTCTGTCTGTCTCTCTCTTTTCTCTCTCTCTTGTCTCTCTGTCTGTTTCATTCTCTCTCTTCTCTCTCTCTCTTTTTCTCTCTCTTGTCTGTCTGTCTGTCTGTCTGTCTGTCTCTCTCTCTTTTATCTCTCTCTTGTCTGTCTGTCTTATTCTCTCTCTTCTCTCTCTTTTCTCCCTCTCTTGTCTGTCTCTTTTTTCTCTCTCTTGTCTGTCTGTCTCTCTCTCTCTCTCTCTCTCTTTTCTCTCTCTCTCTTGTCTGTCTGTCTGTCTCTCTCTCTCGCTCTCTCTCTCTCTCTCTCTCTCTCTTTTCTCTCTCTCTCTTGTCTGGCTGTGTCTCTCTTTTCTCTCTATTTCTCTCTCTCTCTTGTCTGTCTGTCTGTCTGTCTGTCTGTCTGTCTGTCTCTCTCTCTCTTTTCTCTCTCTCTCTTGTGTGTCTGTCTGTCTGTCTCGCTCTCTTGTCTCTCTCTCTCTCTCTCTCTCTCTCTCTCTCTCTCTCTCTCTCTCTGTCTGTTTCATTCTCTCTTCTCTCTCTCTCTTTTTCTCTCTCTTGTCTGTCTGTCTGTCTGTCTGTCTCTCTCTCTTTTATCTCTCTTGTCTGTCTGTCTTATTCTCTCTCTCTCTCTCTCTTTTCTCCCTCTCTTGTCTGTCTCTTTTTTCTCTCTCTTGTCTGTCTGTCTCTCTCTCTTTTCTCTCTCTCTTTCCTCACTCTCTTGTCTGTCTGTCTGTCTCTCTCTCTCTCTCGCTCTCTCTCTCTCTCTCTCTCTCTCTTTTCTCTCTCTCTCTCTTGTCTGGCTGTGTCTCTTTTCTCTCTCTATTTCTCTCTCTCTTGTCTGTCTGTCTGTCTGTCTGTCTGTCTGTCTGTCTGTCTCTCTCTCTCTCTGTCTGTCTGTCTCTCTCTCTCTCTCTCTCTCTCTCTCTCTCTCTCTCTCTCTCTTGTCTGTCGGTCTGTCTCTCTTTTCTCTCTCTATCTTGTCTGTCTGTCTGTCTCTCTCTCTTTTCTGTCCGTCCGTCCGCTCGTCCCTCCAGGCAGTTACTAAAGATGAACAAGGCTGAAGGTAATCTTTCAACTCTCGGATTGGTAGAAACCTTGCAGCCTTGTTTTAAGCTGTTTTTTCAGAAACTCGCAAAACCTTAACAATGGCATAAAGAACAATTCATTCATACGTTTTCGCCCCTTTTGACTTTCTTATGCTTTATTATTGTGCATTAATTAAACACGGAGCAAGTACCACATCTCCAAACAGCATTTAAGTAATAAAAACCCGCTGTGGATCTTTAAAGGAAATCTTTGCAGACTTTATTAACTGCTCGCTCTCGGATCCTAATGAGACTCCAAATGATGTTTCATTAAAAAGCAGAAGCACCCGGAGGTCAAACCCGTTAAGCCTGTAGAAGATAAAGGACTCTGAGGATGCTAGTTTAAAGTGGACCACGTGAATATGCGATGTGTCTAAAAGTGGCTAATTAAAGCGATAAGGATTTGGGGTATTACGGTTAGATTAGTGTGAAGTGTTCTGATGAAATTTAAGTCGATTCCAACTGTCATTTTTCTAGACATTTTAGAAGCAAAAACACCTCTCAAGTCACTTGGGTAGATTTTAGTGTGTTTAAAATTATTTAAAGGAAAATTCCAGAAATCTAGGAAGTGTTGTACAGTAGTGCTTACGATAGAGGAAGAGGATGCAAGTGCTGGGTGAGAACATTTATTTTAGAGATACCAAATTTTTTTTCCTATGAAGAACCAACAATCTTGACTGGGGGCCATGTAAACTAAATATTGCATTATATCAGACATTAGTTTTTAATTGTAAAAGTTGCCATTGTTCATTTCATTTATAACTTCATATTATTTTTTTACTTAAAAAAAAAAATTGGGAAAAGAATTGGTCTTTACATTACAGTGCAATGAAATTCTTTCCTTACATATCCCAAAAATGTTGGGAAGCTGGGGTCAGAGCACGGCTTCAGCAATGTTAAAAAAGTCTCTGGAGCACTGAGGGGTTAAGGGGCTTGTTGAGCCCCAAGACCTCAGGCACCTCAGGCCTCCACACCTTACCTACATCAGTACCTGTCATTACCAACGCTCTAGTGGCTGAACCAATCTCCATAAAGTCTAGTGGAACATCATCCCAGAAGAGTGGAGCTTATAAAGAACAGCAAATGGTGACTAAATGTGTAATATTTAATTAAAAACAACAACAACAACAACAACAACAACAACAACAACAAAGCACATACCATTCTTATGGTCAGGTGTCTACAAACTTTTTAATACCATACCATATGAAATCACACTAATACAAAGCATCAAAACATCCGTCATTTTTGTTATTTTATTTATTTATCGATTTAAAAACATTTATGATATTGAATGTGATGAAACCACTTGCTACTGCTGAGGATGTTTTCCACATAAACAGACTGATAATTCATTTGATTACTGAATAGTGATCACCATGGAGACGGCTTTGGACTGCAGTTAATGCAAACCGTTTAGCACTCAAGTCTCTACCAAAAAAACAAGAAACAAACCACACAACAGAGCAACAAACAAGCATTGAAAAGGGAACTTAAATATCCAAAGAGCTCACGAGACTCAGGTGCAAATAATAGGTGCTAATGAGAGCTTTAAGAACACTCTGGTGACATCTAGTGAAGAAAAACTCAAAACCAATAAGCCAAAAATCTAGGCTACAGTACGCTACGCAGTATCTACGCTGATCCAAATACATTTAAAACGTTTTCGTTTAACAACGCTCCGCATCCACACTATCGATTTCAATCGTTCCCCAATAGTTGCTCATCATAGTCTAAAAAATGCAACATAGTTTACACAGTCTCAGTGTGTACGGAAGAACAAAAAATATGTGTTTTCAAATGACACCATATTAGTGTGGACCTGCCCCAAGCCAGAAACCACCCAGATCCTCACTATATTTTCACCCGAAGTGTATCTGGAAAGCTGCTCTTGAAAAATAAAATACGGATTTACTTTATTCCTTTACTTCACTGTGAATTTATATAATAAAGAAAACCAAACCAAAACAAGAAAAAGAACATCAAAGTGCTCTTAAAATGTGTGTGTGTGTGTGTGTGTGTGTGTGTGTGTGTGTGTGTGTGTGTGTGTGTATTCTAACACATTAGTCGCTCTGACTCACTTTCTTCACAGGCCATAATTCAAACATTGGTTTATAGAAATCTCACCAAGTGTCTCAGCAGAATAAACGAGCGAGACCTGCGAAGGGTTGATTTCAGAGCTAATTACAAATTAATAAAAAAATCATGCTGCAGTTTAGGACTCGTTGATTATTATACGTCGTTCGTAAAAACCTTTGCTTCGAAATCAAACACTGTTTTTCTAAACCCATTAATGCAAAATGAACTGGTGTCAGGTATGAAGAATAACATACTCCATGTTGTGTTGTTGCAGGACAATCGTCAGTCACAGGGTGCCGTCATGAAGCAGAAGCTCCTCTCACACATATATATTATACTATTTATACAATTAGATAGATAAATATTAATAATAATCATTAGAAGAAGAGGCTGAAGAGGAGGAAGGAGAGGAAGAGGGGGGAAGCAGAAGAAGAAGAAAGAGAAAAAAAATGAGAGAATGGAAAAAAAAAGGGAAAAGAAGAGAAGGAAAAAGATGAGAAGAAAGAAAAGAAAGAAGCGGAAGATGAGGAGGAAGAAGGAAGGAAGAAGAAGATGGAAAAGAGGGAAAGGAATAGAAAAAAGGAGGTAGAAGAAAAAGGAGAAGAAGAAGAAGAGAAGCAAATAGTACTACTACTACAATAAATAGACAAATCTTCTTGAATAATATGCACATATCATACATGAATGTATTCCTGTATTAGAGCTTGACGTGTTGAGTCAAAGTGCAGTGTAAGTGTGTGTGTGTGTGTGTGTGTCCTACCATCAAGTCAAATAGCCCAGTGTGTGACAGATTGTGACAGTCATCACACACACACTGAGACATACATGGAGGTGGAAGCGAAATGGTTTGGGGTTGTTTTGGAGCAGGGAAGTTTGGAGACTTATTCCGGAAAGTGAAAATAGCCAACATGGCAACCATTCCATACGTCAACCATCAAGCAGTTCCATCTGAACTGCGGCTCATTGGAACCGACTTTACCGTACAACAAGACGATGAGCAGAAGCGTACGTACAAGATCTTTAAGCGTTATTTAGAGAGCAGACAGACGTCTGGAGTGATATTTATCATAGTATGACCTGTCCAGTCACTGCACCTCAATCCTATTGAACTGCTCTGGAATGAACTGGATCACAAAGAAATCTTGAACTAGTGAAGAGCATCTTTGGTGAGTTTTACAAGAGACACGTACTGTATTTCTACACACAAAGTATGAATGTTTGGAGAAACAAACTGTCCAGATGAGCATGTAAAGCTGTTCTTCATGCTGAGGGAGGGTTTTTCAATAAAAAAATAGAGTGAAACATCTGGACATTTATAGATTTGTTACATATTTTTATGGAGCTCGTTCTGAATGTTATAAAGTACTGATACTGTAGACTCCTTCCATAATTCACATTAATTTTTTTTTTTTTTTTTTGAAAGAACAGGAATTACCCAGAATCAGAATCCAGAATTTCACAAAACATTAGTACTATATTAATGATAAAGTTTGTATTTTGTAATATATTTACTGATACAAGAAATAATGCAGTACCAAGTGTTTAGGGCACAAAGTGAAATTCTGAGAATTCTGAGTGAAGGTGACGAGCAGAAGCTCAGGGATTTATGAAAAAGACATTCAAATCCAGCTTAGTGCGGATTCTGTGTGTGTGTGTGTGTGTGTGTGTGTGTGTGTGTGTGTGTCACAGGAGCCAACACACTCTGACACGTTCACATGGCCTGAGTGAAAGCTGTCACGTCAACCTCCTCTCCTGCAGAACATTATCATCCCCTGGGTGTGAGTATAATGTATGTGCTTTCACATAGATTTTTTGGCGTCTATTAATTGCTTTCTCTTTACAGCAAAATCATTAAAGTAAATTTTAAGTAAATTTTGGATCCCAAATTTCAACACAAGAAAACAAAAAATTCCAGTGGATTTCATTTGTACAGAATTTCAACTGTAAAGTTTGACAATAAACAGCTTTACAGAAATGAAGAGTATTAGATGTCGTTCCTGAAGGTCGTCATTTCCAGAGCATCCTCAGAGAAATGCTTCAACTAAAATGCGAATGAATCATTTACATTTACATGAACAGCATTTAGCAGGTGCCTGAATCCAGAGCGAAATACCAAAGTTACTTAGTATGTATTAATGAATACATCAACACTGGTTCACTAGGTTGCAATCTAAGGCAATGTCCAAACCAATATGTTTTGTGTTAGTGAGTGAATAAGTGAGTGTGTGTGAGTAAATGAGTGAGTGTGTGAGTAAGTGAGTACATGAGTAAATGAGTGAGTGTGTGAGTGAGTGTGTGAGAGAATAAATGTGTGAGTGTTTGAGTGAGTGTGTGAGTAAGTATCTGATTGAGTGAGTGTGTGAGTGAGTGAATAAGTGAGTGAGTGTGAGTAAATGAGTGTGTGAGTAAGTGAGTGTGAGTGTGTGTGAGAAAATGAGTTAGTGTGAGTAAGTAAGTGTATGATTGAGTAAATTATGGTCTAAGTAAATGAGTGAGTGTGAGTGAGTATCTCAGTAAGATTGTGAGTGAGTGAATGAGTGTGAGTAAATTAGTGTTTAAGTGTGAAAGAGTGTGTGTGTTTAAGTGAGCGAATGAATGTGTTTGAATGAGTGAATAAATGTGAGTGTTTAAGTAAATGCATGAATGTGTGTGTGTTTGAGTAAAATAAATAATGGGTAAATGTTTGAGATAGTGAATGAATGTGTGTGTTTGAGTGAGTGAATGAATGTGTGAGTGTTTGAGTGCATAAATGAATGTGAGTGTTTGAGTGAGTAAATGAATGTGTGTTTGAGTGAGTGAATGAATGTGTGTTTGAGTAAGTGAATGAATGTGAGTGTTTGAGTGAGTGAATGAATGTGAGTGTTTGAGTGAGTGAATGAATGTGTGTTTGAGTGAGTGAATGAATGAGTGTTTAAATGAGTGAATGAATGTGAGTGTTTGAGTGAGTGAATGAATGTGAGTGTTTGAGTGAGTAAATGAATGTGAGTGTTTGAGTGAGTAAATGAATGTGTGTGTTTGAGTGAGTGAATGAATGTGAGTGTTTGAGTGAGTGAATGAATGTGTGTTTGAGTGAGTAAATGAATGTGAGTGTTTGAGTGAGTGAATGAATGTGAGTGTTTGAGTGAGTGAATGAATGTGAGTGTTTGAGTGAGTAAATGAATGTGAGTGTTTGAGTGAGTAAATGAATGTGTGTGTGTTTGAGTGAGTAAATGAATGTGTGTTTGAGTGAGTGAATGAATGTGTGTGTTTGAGTGAGTGAATGAATGTGTGTGTTTGAGTGAGTGAATGAATGTGAGTAAATGAATGTGAGTGTTTGAGTGAGTAAATGAATGTGAGTGTTTGAGTGAGTGAATGAATGTGAGTGTTTGAGTGAGTAAATGAATGTGTGTGTTTGAGTGAGTAAATGAATGTGAGTGTTTGAGTGAGTGAATGAATGTGTGAGTGTTTGAGTGAGTGAATGAATGTGTGTGTTTGAGTGAGTGAATGAATGTGAGTGTTTAAATGAGTGAATGAATGTGTGAGTGTTTGAGTGAGTGAATGAATGTGTGAGTGTTTGAGTGAGTAAATGAATGTGAGTGTTTGAGTGAGTGAATGAATGTGAGTGTTTGAGTGAGTAAATGAATGTGAGTGTTTGAGTGAGTGAATGAATGTGAGTGTTTGAGTGAGTGAATGAATGTGTGTGTTTGAGTGAGTAAATGAATGTGAGTGTTTGAGTGAGTAAATGAATGTGTGTGTTTGAGTGAGTGAATGAATGTGTGAGTGTTTGAGTGAGTAAATGAATGTGAGTGTTTGAGTGAGTGAATGAATGTGTGAGTGTTTGAGTGAGTAAATGAATGTGAGTGTTTGAGTGAGTAAATGAATGTGTGTGTTTGAGTGAGTGAATGAATGTGTGTGTTTGAGTGAGTGAATGAATGTGTGAGTGTTTGAGTGAGTAAATGAATGTGTGTGTTTGAGTGAGTGAATGAATGTGTGTGAGTGAGTGAATGAATGTGTGAGTGTTTGAGTGAGTGAGGGTGTAAGTGAGTAAGTGAATGACTTATTGTGTGAGTGAGTGAGTGAGTGAATGAGTGAGTGAGTGAGTGAGACAGAGAAAGAATTTGTGATTAAATTAGGGCTTAAAAGGTAGATTTGTCTTTGACTGGCTGTGTTGTTGCTGCTGCATGACTGCAATCCAGTCGCGCTGTCACACTAGCACACACACACACACACACACACACACACACACACACACACGCAAGTGCGACACGTGACGCAATCTGGCGAGAAGCGAGGAAGCTGTCAGAGTGTCTAAAAGGAGACAGGCACTGAGACAGGACGTCTTTACACTCCTGAGTTTCCGCCTCGGTGCTCCGTGAGTCTGTCTCGAGTGAAATCATTAAAATAAAGAGGAAAGGAAACATCTCAACCTGAACCTGTTGCTGCAGTGTGGATCAGAACCAAATTCCAAGATCAATGACATGGATCTGATGCTGTAACTGGGAATTTATCACTAATATATACTTTTTATCTCCAAAAGTTTGTGGACAGAGATGTAAAGAGTCCCTGAAAATCCTACTTGAGTATAAATATGTATAGATAAGTAGAGATACCTGATTCCAAAACATTACATGTTCTAATATGACTTCACTAAAAGCACAGGACACGTGTTAGTAAAAAGCAAAAAACAGTTGTTTTGTGAGGTTTTATTTCCTAAAATACAAATCAGATTGTACACCTCAACACTGCAATGACCATCAACACAACATCCTCTTTAACATGCCTTAATGAAACCGAGATCAAACAAGTCGCTCAAGAAAAAGGATAAAGTATAAAGTGATCTTTTAGAAAGAGGATCTTTAATTAACAAATAAAAATGACAGGATCATGTCACAAAGGACAAGAACCATCAGTATTCAATTGACAAATCAAATTTGATGCTTTTAGATAAACGTAAAAGCAAAAATTTTGAGGTGGCTGTGACTTGATGAAGCTCTCAGTCTCTCAGAAGACGATATTTTTTTTTGAAAAGTTGGTTTGCAAGCTTTTGAAATTGAGCTCTTTTTGGACCGAAAATGAGGCCATTGGTGCTAAAAAGTCGCTCACAGCTCAAATATTTGACACCACTGACACCTAAACATAAGTTTTATTGTCTGCTTTTTCAGAACCCCATTCCACATTTAGTTCCTATCTTCCACTCTTCTGGGAAGATGTTTCCCAAGATTTTGTGGAGATTTTTTTTACATTTATTCTGCAACAAGGTTAGTTAGTCAGGTATTAATGGAGGTGAGGTGAGGAGGCCTGCGGTTCAGAGCTCTATAGCAGGACATCTTCCACTCCAACCCATGTAAAGCATATCTTCATGAAGCTGGATTTGATTCTAATTGTAATTTGGATTCAAATATTTAATACACAACTAAATTTTTATATTTAAGGGCCTTACAGTTATATAATTCATACAACTGAGCAGGTGCGGGTTAATCATCCTGGGATCTGAACTTACGACCTTCTGATAAACACCCTAACCGCTGATCTACCACCACCCCAGCATTGTAATTTCGATGCAGTACCAAAGGAGTGACCTTTAGCCGTGTCTTGGCTAAAAATACTGTTTACTGGCGGAGGAGAGGAACACGTCGCTTTTAGAATAAACACCTGATGACAGACTGAGCTGTGTGGTGACCTTAAACACACACACACACACACATACACACACACACACGTGCACAGGTTATTCGAGGTGGTGAGTGAATGTGGTATCTGTGTTAAGTTCAGTGCGTGAGTGTAATTACTCTCGCTTCTGTCTTTCACTGAAACACATCAGTAATGCAGCACATGAACGATTCATCACACACTGCTTCACGCATCGTCATTATCATCCCTCTTTCTGTAATTAGAGTTTCATCTTACAACCCCCTTCTCGGTTCAGGCCAAGGAGTCACACACACACACACACACACACACACACACACACACACACACACACACACACACAGCTATTAAATAACAAATAAAGGACGGCTCGTTGTCTTTCTACAGTAGATGTCTAACCATTTATCTGTTTGTCTGTTTGTCTGTCTGTCTGTCTGTCTGTCTAAATGTCTGATTTCTCCCTAAATGTCTGCCTACTGGTCTTATTGTTTTTTTTTTTATCAGTCTGTCTGCACATCTCCCTGTCTGTCTGTCTACACATACGTTTATCTATCTATCTATCTATCTATCTATCTATCTATCTATCTAT